>NC_071611.1:58438329-58615829 GCF_024509145.1 Vidua macroura
ATAATCTTCTGAATTGTACATGGTTATATACCATATTTACATTTATTACTATATATATGGAAAGTTCTAAAAAAAGGTTCAAATTAGCATAAACCAGATGTCTACAGTTAAACAATATACTCACAAGCCATTAATTATCTTGTTGCATCAATGAGGCAGCAGAGTTAAGTACTAACCTGCAATACTAACACCATTCTCTTGTGCAATCTGCTATTCTGGAGCCTTGGATTAAATTGTGTAACAACAAGAAATGCAGTAAAATCAAGTCATCATACATTAATGTCAACACTAAAACATATCCCCTTACTACAACAGTTTATGCACCACTTCATTACGTCCCTTAAATATCTGCTTCTCACAGAAATACGGTTTATCCTCTAACTCTGATCAAGCCGTGGTTATCCATGACTTTAGAAAGCCAAAAAATGTACCCCTGACAAGAGTGCTCAGTGGTTCTCAGCAGTGTTTGCAACAAGTGCACGTGCACACACCCACTTCCATGAATCCCCATAGCAATGTCTAGGATCATCACTGGACTGCAAGCAACGCTTACATTGCAAAGCTCACGTCACAACAAGTGAGACACAAGTGACTATGAACAACACCACGTTTGCAAAGCAGAAGTGGTATGTGGCTGTGTGTTGTCTGCTCTTGTTTTCATCTCACTGAGCCTTTCCATCACAGCAAAACACAGCACAAACTGTTTCTTTAAAAGAAATCAACATACTAGCCTGGACTAAACACATGGTTCAACTTCAGTATAAACACCAGCATACAGTCCTGAAAAAAGTAACTACAGAGAATGTAGAATTCTCTCACTAGGAAGAAAAGACACTTCTTTTTTATCTTGAACCCTCTTAAAAAAACCAAAGAACCCAACCCAGCCCCCTTTTCCCCTTTTGTCTCTAGCATGCAACTTAGAGGCTAATCAAGTACAAAATTTCATACATCCCTACAGTTAATCATCTTCATACAAGTGCATATAGTACACACATATCTCTTGTAAGTGCCATACATATGGGAAAAAATCACAAGCTAAATTATATAACAAAATAAATAAGTTTATTCCTGCCTCATCCTTTCAACTGTTACCTGTATCATGAACTAAATAGGAAGTCAATAAAATTAGACAGGTCTTTGGACAAAAATATATGTTAAAACTGGCTCAGAGAACAAAATTACTTAGAATAGTCTGCAGATCTCTTATATTCAAACTTCATAAATAGGAAGCACAATTTTAAAAATGTCTATATACACTGGCACACATGGCTATGTGCGCCAAAATTGGAATTAAGAGCCTAGAAAAAGTGTTGCTATTCAGCAGATCCCCTCAATATTTTTCTTGTGGCTATTTAAAGATTCTCCCCCCCCCCCATTTCTTTAACCTCTAAAATCAGGAAGGGACTATAAAACACAAAGCTGAAGAAAACTAGGAAATAGAAACCTGGGGGCAGAGAGGGGGAGGCAGCTGTAAAAAATGCCTCCCAAATTTCCTAGAGTAAGTAATGCAAAAATAACATGTTTCAAGAACTTACAGAGTATCTTGCAGTCCTACTATCATGAAAAACTGATGACAGAAAGGAATTAAAAGGTGTGTATTTGGACAATTCATTTTACAACAGCAGCATTTACTGAGTCTTTATAAGCAGGCAATTTTTCCTGAGGGCAAAATAATCCTTTTGGTATTCTACTTTCCACTTAGACACAAACCTTTAGTACTTTGGTGCCTGTGAGAAAATAGGGCAAGAGAAGCAAAGTCACAGGCAGGATATCCAAGAGGACACCTTTTACCCTATACTTCTATCTATTTGGTAAAGTAATTATTTTTCCTTCAGCAACATTTAATTTACTCAGTTTGTAAAATTACAGCCACAGAAATAAAACTGATTATGTAGCATGAAATAGAGCCATCTGTGAATACTGCTGTAAACTATGCTACTATTATCTTCCTGTTTTGCATGTAGAGCTATATGAAGTTTCACTTGTAAAAAGATGCAACCAAAATAGTTCCACAGATACATTTTGCCCCTTATCAAAATGCAAGAAAATGGTGGGAAGAAGAGGAAAAAGGGACGAAGGGGAGAGCAACAGTGTATTTGTGTCTGTGATGGGGCGGGGGGGAAAGAAATGTCTTTGCAGACACAGAAATGCAGCACTAGAGAGACAAGCACTAATGAGAAAAAACATCTTCCATGTACACTATGGCGGTGAGGTGTCAGCTTCAGATGTAAACTGGTTGCTCTTGTGCAGTCAACAGTCTGTACATGGCAGCTGGCATAGTCTTCATATGGATCTAGAGGAAATAAGCCAAGTTAATCGATGTTCCTAAACATGCATACCTGGGTAAAGGATAAGGTCATACAAGGCAGAAAATACTATAAAACTTGAGAGTTTTCATACCCTTATTAAAGTATTGCAGGTGATGATTTTATGAAATAATATGTTTAGTATTGATGAACCATCTAAAATTGTTCACATGTCATACTTTCAAGGTATGGTTCTTCTAAAGCATAGAAGTATGGGGCAAATAATGAAAGAAATGGTGTGCAGGCTTGCTCTTCAGCTTTTTGGATTTGATTAGCAACATGCCAATAGAGGTAGAACCACAGAATTATGGAACAGTTTGAATTGGAAAGGACCTTTCAATATCATCTAGTCCAAACTGCCCTGTTGCAGATATCAACATTTTTCACTAGAACAGGTTGCTTAGAGCCCTATCCAACCTGGCCTTGAACACTTCCACGTATGAGGCATCCACAGCTTCTCCAGGCAACCTGTTCCAGTGGCTCACCAACCTTATAGTGAAGGATTTCTTCCTATGCCTGAGCTCAATCTACCCTCTTTCAGTTTAAAACCATTGCCCATTGTTCTGCACTGGAGACCCTGGTAAAAGCCTCTCTCCATTTTTCTCAGAAGCCCTCTTTACACATTGAAAGGCTGCTGTCAGGTCTCCCTGCAGCCTTCTCTTCTTCAGGCTGAACAACCAAACCTCCCTCAGCTTTTTCTCATGGGGGAGGTGCTTCAGCTCTCTCACCCTTTTCAAGGCCTGCATCTCTATCTGCTCAAGCAGGTTCATTTGTTTATGTTGAGGGCCCCAGAACTGCACACAGTACTCCAGTTGGGGTCTCAAAAGAGCAGAATACAGAAGGAAAACCACCTCCCTGTTGGCCACACTGTTTTTGATGTAGCCCAGGGTACAGTTGGCTTTTTGGGCTTCAAGTGTCCATTTCTGGCTCATGTCCAATTTTCCTTCCACCAAGTTCCTCTCTTCAGGGCTGTTCTCAATCCCTTTAGCACCAGTCTATTGATGCTGGAGACTGCCCAGACCCAGAGGCAGGACCTTGCACTTGGTCTTGTTGAATTTCACAAAGGTTACATGGGCCACTTTTGTAGCCTGTTCAGGTCCCTCTAATGGTATCCCTTTCCTTAAGCACCAGTCATCTTGATGTCACCTTCAAACTTGCTGAGAGTGCCACTCATTCCCACTGTCCATGTCACTGATGAAGACATGACAGACAGAGTGCTGGTCCCCATACAGGCCCTTGAAGGACACTGCTCGTTACTAATTTCCATTGGTTGTTTTACTGGTAGCAGCAATGAACTCTGCTATACTGCCTAGACACATTGCTGGTTCCTACCTCACCAACAGCATTTGAGAGGATGTGAACAATTTTCTCATGGGGTGTTGCTACAACGCTCTGCCCATTGATTTCAATGATTCGATGGCCAACACGCACACCTCCTCGCTCTGCTATGCCTCCTCTCATAAGGCTACAGATCTGGAAGAGAGAGCATAAATTTATCATGGGCTGGATAAGGAACAGAGACTTTTGACTACTCATTTTTTGCCTGCAATATATGAATCAACATTTAAACACAGACTTGCAACAACAAATTCAAAGATGCAATCAATCGTTGACTCCAAAGCAAAATTTGTTAGTGACAAGTAGCTAATGGATATTTTCTTCCAAGAGCAGAATGTACTGTCAGAAAAGGCTGTTTGTGTTGTACATTATATGTCTTGTGGTTTGGAAATTTATGAGTGTAGGAAGGACCTTAATTTAATCATGTTCATTAGGCAGATGCCTTACAACAAAAAGAATTAAGAACTGGCTTTTTTTTTTTTGAAATCATGCAATGGCTTGGTTAAAGACATGTATGATGCATGCTGAAAGCAGACTCTTCCCGCACATTTTTGGTTTTTTAAGCTGAAACGTTTTTATTCCTCTGGCTGACTGTGAAGTAAGTAGAGTCAAAGACAAAAAAGACTCTTATTAACACAACTTTTATATCTCAGACTGAACAAATGCAAAATACTGCTTGCTGTAAGGGAGAAAATAGCAGCTTCCCTCTTCCCACACTGAAACTTAACCACAAATATAGAGGAAGTTTCATGTGTGTTAAAGCTTGACCAGAAACCATGGAAGCTACTTACGATCCCATTCTGCACACTGAAGCCCAACTGATATCTGAGGTCTGGTCTTCTGATCAAGACTGTGGTTACTGGAGGACACCTAACTATGTTCAGTTTAACCCGGGCCTGATTTTTCAAACCCTGAAAAAAATAACAAACTGAGAGTTAAACATGTTATATGTGCAAAACAAAACAAAACAAAACAAAAAACAAACAAACAAACAAACAAAAAAAGGTGTTAGAATGCTGACATGGGAGCTGCCTTGAAAATACAGATCTTTATATGCATTGTACCAGAATCTGATCACTGAATGCCAGACAAAAGCAACAAAACATTCAGTGAGATGAGTGATAAAACATCAAATTTTTCTTGCCAAAAATCCAGCACAGTTGTTTTGGGAAACCTAGATTCCTGTTAGCAGCTTCTTCATTTGATAACAGAAATAATGCATAAAAGGAGTATTAAAACAGGTCTATGCAGCTCACCAAATAAGTCAATGACTTTTAAATAAGTAACTAAGTAAGTTACCAAACAGTTGCTTCCCTAATGAAATATACTAAATTCTGTCAAGCAAGCAGCAGCTCCCCTTTGTATCATCCTTGTACAAGCAGCACTCACATAGTTTCTATTATTCACAGAATCACAAGATGGGTACTGCTGGAAGTCCCCACTGTGGGTCATCTGCTCCAACCTCCCTGCTCAAGCTGGATCATCCCAGAGCAAATGGTACAGCATTGTGTCCAGATGGTTCCTGAATATCTCCAGTGAGGAAGACTCCATAGTCTCCCTGGGCAATCTGTTGCAGTGCATGGTCACCTACACAAGTTATTCCTTTATGTTCTCATGGAACTTCCTTTGCATCAGTTTCTGCCTGTTGCCCCTTGTCCTCTTGCTCAGCAATGCCAGGAAGAGCCTGGCTCCATCCTCTTGGCATCCTCCCTGCAGATACTTACACTGATGAGATCCCCTCTCAGTGCTCTCTTCTTGAGGCTGAACAGGCCCAACTCCCTCAGCCTTTCCTCAGAAGAGAGATGTTCCAGTCCCTTAACCATTTTTGTACCCCTGCCCTGGACCCATTCCCAGTTGTGCTCCATGTCCCTGTTGTGCTGAGGAGCCCAGAACTGGACACAGCACTCCAGATGAGCCTTACCAGGGCTGAGCAGAGGGGCAGGATCACCTCCCTCGAGCTGCTGGCAGTGCTCTTCCTGATGCACCCCAGGACACCATTGGCCTTCTTGGCCACACAGACACACTGCTGGCTCATGGACAGCTTGTCCACCAGGATCCCCAGATCCTTATCCACAGAGCTGCTCTCCAGCAGGTCAGCCCCCAGCCCTCCCTGGTGCATGGAATGGTTTCTCCCCAGGTGTAGGATCCATCATTTGCCCTTGCTGAATGTCAGTAGGTTCCTCTCTGCCCATCTGTCCTACCTATTGAGGACCCTCTGAAGGGCTCCTTAGCACTTGGGTGTCAGCCACTCCTCCCAGCTCAGAATCATCAGTGAACTTGCTGAGGAGGCATCTGCCCCTTCATTGAAGACACTGATGAGTAACTTAAAAAATACTGCACAAGTATTGAACCCTGAGGGACACTGCTACTTAGAGGCCTCCAACATGACCCTGTGCCACTGATTATGACCCTCTGGGATCTGCCATTCAGCCAATTCTCTATCCACCTTGCTGCCCACTAACCCAGTCCACACTCCCTGAGTTGGCCTACAAGGATGTTGAGTGAGACAGTGTTGAAAACCTTGCAGAATTTGAACATCCACTGCTCTCCCCTCATCTATTCAGGCAGCTGTTCTTCCATAGAAGGCAATTAATTTAATGAGGTGTGATTTACCTTCAGTGAATCCATGCTGACTACTACTGATCACCTTATTGTCATCCACATGGATGGAGACGGCCTCCAGAACGAGGTGTCCCATCCCTTTCTCAGGGATTAAGGTGAGGCTGACTGGACAGTTGTTCTCTGGTTCTCTATCTTGCCCTTTCTGAAGACCAGGATGACATCTGCTTTCCTCCAGTCCTCAGACAAGTCTCCAGATTGCCATGAACTTTCAAAGATTATGGCCAGGACCCTTACTCTGGTGTTTGCCAGCTCTCTCAATCTTGGGGTCCGGGTGTCGAGGTGACCCCAAGATTGTAAAAGTCCTTGTTTCCCAGCCTGCGCAGCCAAAGAAGGAGTCGGAATGCGTAGGGTCGGCTTCTCAAGGTTGTTTATTTTTCCTTATCTATAACATTCTTTCTCTGACCTGCTGAGCTCTGTCTAGCAAGGAGGCCATGGCATTCGGTGTCACCTCAGGCAGTGTTTACATTTTATATTACAAACTACATTTATTACGTTTACCATATTGTGCCAATACCTATCATGTATGTTAGACAGTGTGTCTCTACCTTCAGCAATTGGAAAGGGGCACCATCACAGCAAGACATGGAGGACAAGAAGAAGAAGAAGAAGATCAGGACATGCCCAAATCCCTCCATCTTGTCCCCTTGAACTCCATTCTAAAAAGCCTCAAAATTCTACTTTTTCACCCTGTGTTAATTCAACTACCACACTACTCAAAGCCTTGTGGCTTGTAATTCCTCATACAAAGTTGGCAGCTTTTTCCACAGGCTAAAATCGAAGCCACAGGTGTTTCTGACTTCATGCCAAGGTCTCCAAACCCCCTGCCAGGGTCTTGAGACAGCCAGGGCAGCCAGAGGGATGTCCTGGATTCTCACATCTCAGCATCCATGAATGCATTGTATCAGGGCCCATGGATGTGTGGATTTTGAGTTTGCCTAGGTGTTCTCTAACTCAATTCTCCTTGACTAAGGGAAAAAATTCCTTCCAACATTCCTTTACCTTGATTTCCTGGGTCAGATTCCTGAGGGTTGGTCTTGACAGCGAACACCAATCCAAAGGCACTGTTCAATAACTCTGCCTTGTCTGTGTCCTCTGTCACCAGGATGCCCCTTCCATTTAGTAACAGGTGCACATTATCCTTTGTTTTCCTTCTGTTGTTGATGTATTTGAAGAAGCCCATCTTGTTTTCCTTGACATCCTTAGTCAGATTTAATTCCAAATGGGCCTTACCCTTCCTTGTCTCTCCATAGTCTGACAACCTCTCTATATTAATTGCAAGAGGCCTGACCCTGCTTCCATCTCCTCTGTATTTCCTGCTTATGCTTGAGTAATAACAGGAGTTCTTCATTTATCCATGCAGGTCTCTTGACCCCTTGTCTGACTTCTTGCTCACTGGGATATGTACTTCTTGAGCTTGGAGGAAGTGATCTTTGAATATCAACCTTCCCTGCAGGACCTCTTCCCATGGGAATCTCTCAGCATCCCTAAAGAGGCTAAAATAAGCTCTCCTGAAGCCCATGGTTGCAATCTTACTTGCTCACAGACTGGCCCCAATCTTCACACCTCCAACAAGCTCTTTCCCGTTTGTTGGATGAGGTCATGCAGCACACCCATTTCTTGTGGGACCCTGCACCATCTGTGACAGGAAGATGTCACCAGTGCTCTCCAGGAACCTCCTGGATTGTTTGTGCTTTGCTGTGTAGCTTCTCTAGAAGATGTCAGGGTAGTTAAAGTCTCCCACAAGACCCATGGGCCAGTGACTTCAAGGCTGATTTGAGCTGCCTGTAGAAGGCCTCATCCACCTCTTGACTAGGCATCCTGTAGCACACACCCACAAGTGTCACCCTTAGCAGTCTGCCCTTTTATTCTAACCTGTAAAGTATCCACTTACTCATCATCTACCCCAAGACAGAGCTTGATACATTCCAAGTACTCTTCCTCCCTTCCAATTGAGTTGTATCACATTCATCATTAACTCCTCGCTACTAGAAGAAAACTGAATGAGAAAAAAATATTTTTACTGTCAGGGTGGTAAAACACATATTAACTGGAGAGGCTGTGGAGTATCCAGTCTTGGAATTATCTAAATCCTAGTGAGCACAGCCATTAAGAAGCCTGATCTACTTTGAACCAAAATATTGGTTAGACCAGCTATATGAGTGACTGCCAGACTCAAAGACTGTGTTCATATGGCTCTGTGAAAACAAAAATGTAATAAACCACAAATAAAAGCCATCTTGATCCCTTGTACAACTCCCAAGTACTCAGAGCTCTTGGACATTGTTAAGAGAGATTGTTGAAATGCTTAATTCACACAAAATATAAGCCATAAATCCATTCATAAATAAAATCCACACAAAGAATGAAATGCTTTCTAAAAAATACAGCAACTTTCAGCTCACTTAATTAAACACCTACCAATTCCAGTATCTGCTTCTGAATTCCTTTCATATGTACAACTGAAATCTAGGTCCCACTGCAATCAAGGTGTCAGATACTGACTTCAACTGATTAATTCTGGAAAGTAGTTTCTACTGTAGCTAAGGTAATATACTCAAGTCTCTACATAAAAGTTCACTGCTGCTGATTCTGTTGAGTTGAGCTCCAGATTCAACGGTGACTTGAGTAACTAAACTGGTATCCTGGCATGATGAACTACCTTGAAGTCTTGTCAGTGCCTTAAACTGGATGTAATCAATACTGGGTGCAAACAGCTATCCACACTGCACTGAGCTCATCTTGGCTCATTCTTGCAAGGTGCTGCAAGACAATGAACGGATGTCTGATCACAAAATGACAAAGCTCATGGCTGTCGGAGCTGCCTGTACTGCACACTCAGGAGAAAGAAGGTCTGAACTCCACCTCTTCCATGACTATGGACTCTTCTACTCTGCTGAGGAATTAGCATTGCATCTCACATGCTCAAGGGCTATTCACTTTATACAGGCAGGTCTTGACCACACCACATACTGTAGAGAACAGGGACTTCTCAACCTGAACTATGCTGTGGGCACGATGTTTATGGAAAAGTCTAAGGGACTTTGGACTCAGTGTTCTAATCCTGAAAGGTAGGAGTCATGCAGAGTACTGGGGATGCCTACTTCCATGAGGAATTTAAGTGTCTAACTTCAGTCATCTGAATTCACTCAGGGTACATGCTCAGAACAGATTTGATATCATCATGCCCTTACTTTCCTGATGAATGTGCAAGTTACTTACATGTATTCCTTGGGGGAAAAAAAAAAAATGTGGTCCCTAATGACAAATTCTTTTAATTTTACAGAAAGTGCATATTTTTCAGAAGTGGGTAATCTTCAGCAGTATACAGACTGGTAACATAAACTGATCAGAAACAAAATAACTGTATTTTGACCACCTTTTTTTGTTTATCTAGTTCATGAGTATACTTCTGATAATAGCCAGTACCAGATGCTTCTGAAAAAGACAGAACTAGCATAATCCTATTTGGGAATAGCTACAACACATGGAAAGCGTCTTCCTAGCTCCATCAGTTTGCAATTGGTTTATGGTAAATTAGGAGCAGAGATAACATTCATAATACTGAATTATCTTGTTTGAAGTGCTTGTGACGTATGTTTATCCACTTAATATCATCTTTTCAAAGGAGTCCTTCCAGCATGCTAAAGAAATCTGAAATCTGGGATATTTCTACCATATTTAATGATCCTCACTTAGATCATTTATATACATACTTGTTTCCAAAAGTGCTATATGAATAACTCCAGATGTTTGGTTATGAAGATCTGCAAACATACAGATCATCTCTTTAGAAAGACAAAAAAAAAACCAAAAAAAACCAAAACAGCTGGCAGTTTCTGTGGAAACTGTGGTAATTACCAGGGAAGAAGAGAAAGGCCTGCAGAAGCTGGAAACAGCAAAGCTGGTTGGTTCTGTATTGAGAAAGTACTGATGAGCACAACAAAATCTCCGTATGAATAAGGGAAGTATAACCTACCACAATTTAAGAAATAAAAATGATGTGGGAGAGGAAGCAACCACAAAGAGCCTAAATTTGCAGGGGGTTTTGTTTTGATGATGCGGGTGCAAAGATATTTAATAAGATTTTTTTTTCTTCCTTTCTTTACAGATATAAGACTCTTTTTGCTGTATTTTCAGTTTGTCACACATGCTATCATTTCTACTCACTGAATCTAAAATGACTGGTTCGGTGACTTATGCATCTATTACTTATCAGAACTCAATATTAACATTTTGGGAATGGAAAATCTTTATAACAAACATCTTAGTTCAAGTATTAAGAGATAATTAATGAAAAAAAAAGTTGCACTTTTTTTTACTTGGCAAATTTACCTTGTAAATGGAAATTTATTTTGCAATTAAAAAAATCCAGACTGAAAGAAAAAAGTTACATAATAGAACTTGTTACCAAAAAGTTGCCTAAATTACTAAGTCTAACAGGTACATTTTTAAAAATCAGGGAAGAATGCCTGTATAATGTACGACCAGCATTACATGTCTTCATGTGATGATCTGCAGATTTAGGCAGGACCTTTTCAATAAATAACTAATTTCACTAAATAACTGATGAACTTTGTCTCAAACACTCTCTAGTGACGCATCTTTCCTGCTCTTTAAACTGATGTTGAAATACTTATTCCTTTATATGCTACAGCTACCCCAGGCACTGTTCAGTTCCAGATGACCTGCAACCTTTTCACTGTCACATACTTTTCTGATACCTAGAAGAAAGCTCTTCCAATTAAAATGTCCCATTTATGCAAGTGAAGAGAAGCACCAAATAAGAGAAGCAGTTTGAAATAACTTGTGCAAAGATGCCACAGAGGGTATGTCTTTAAGCCAAAGTTTTAAAGCTTTAAAAATAGGTATAAATAAACAAAAAAGCATTTACTCTATTTCATCCAAGTATTAAGAGGTATTTGACAGCTAGTAAGGCTTATGACAATATTAGGCACCTGTGCCTCCATTTGTGATACACAATTTCAAGTGTGTACCTGGTAATATCTTACTTCTGCACAAAATATTCCCTTGTAAAGTTGTGCACAGAGCTCTGGTACACAAGTAAATAGCAGAGCAGTCTGGAATGGCACTGGATGTTATTGTTCTGGACTTGATCAAGACTTTTGATTCTGTCTCTCAAGAAAACCTCATAGCCAAGCTCAGGAAGTGGGTGGTGAGATGGATTGAGAACTGGCTGAATGAGAGCTCAGAGGGTTGGGATCGGTGGCACAGGTCTATTTGGAAGCATGTATCTAGCAGTGTCTCCCAAGCTTCAATACTGGGTCCAATCTTATTTAACTTATCATAAGAGATGGAGTGCCTCCTAAGCAAGTTCACTGATGACACAAAAGCTGGGAGGAGTGGCCAATACCCAAGCAGTATGCAACACTTCAGAAGGACCTTGACAAGCAGGAGGAGTGGGGAGAAAGAAAGCTTCTGAAAATAAACAAGGGCAAATGCACACGGGAATGAAAAACCCCAGGCCCAGCACAAGGTGTCCATGAGCCAGCAGTGTGTCTGTATGGCCAAGAAGGCCAATGGTGTCCTGGGGTGCATCAGGAAGAGCACTGCCAGCAGCTCGAGGGAGGTGATCCTGCCCCTCTGCTCAGCCCTGGTAAGGCTCATCTGGAGTGCTGTGTCCAGTTCTGGGCTCCTCAGCACAACAGGGACATGGAGCCCCTAGAGCAGGCAGGTTCTGTCAAAGGCTGGCATTAGGGGATTGGAGCACTTCACTTAGGAGGAAAAGGTTTACAGCTAGACTCAATGATCTTAGAGGTCTTTTCCAACCTAAAAAATGCCTCAGTTCTGTGAAAGGCCTGGTCAGCATTGAGAAGAGACAGCTGAGAGGGGACCTCATCAATGTGCGTATATGAGGAGAGGATGCTAAAAGGGTACATATTCAGGCTCTTTTTAGTGGTGCTGAGCAATAGAGTGAAAGGCAAAGGGCCAACACAGGAATGCAGGAAGTTCCACCTGAACATGAGGGAGAATTTCTTTCCTGTGAGTGAGACTGAGCATAGGAACAGATTTTCAGAGAAGCTCTGGAGTCCCCTTCTGGGGAGATATTCAAAAGCCATTGATACACAATCTTGAGTAAGATGCTGTAGGCAACCCTGCTGGAGCAGGGAGGTTGGATTAGACTACTTCCTGTGGTCCCAACCTTACCCATTCTGTGGTCCTGTGGGGAGTCAGAAAATTCATGTAGCATAATTCACACTGTTTTTTTCAGATCATGAAATGGAAAGTGCTATGCAAACATTTGGTAAGAATTTACTTCAGAGTTTTATACTTTCTGCTCTTCAATTATGTAATCATTTTAAAATGTGTCGCTTCCAGAAACATTTTCCCTACCTTTATAATGCTCTGACATGTTGAGAGTGGTAAACCAACCAAGCTGGTCCCATTGATTGACATGATCTGGTCCCCTATGTTCAGCTTCCCAGACTTCTCTGCTGGTCCTCCATGCATCATGTTGGCTATGATAACTGTAGGCAAAATGGATCCCCAACCAGACTCCACAATCACCACACCTAGAATTTCTCCCTTTTGCTTTTCAATGTAAACCTGAATAGTAAGAAAAAGTGTTTAAAAAAAGTTTCTTTCACACCCATGGAACTAATATCATCCCACTCCAAACATTCACCAAGCCAACAAATATTGCAACCTGCCTTCCTAATTCAAACCTCTTAATATGCAACCTGCCTTCCTAATTCAAAGGCAAAACAAGATAGGGTGCATGTTTTACTACCTTTCATTTGCATTCAAACAGTAAATGACACACAATACAGACTTAGTGCTGAACACCCCTCAGAAGTAATTTCTGTTTATGAGAAGAAGAAATTACAGTGAAGGAAACCCTGGTGCCATGGGTTTTGTTGGAAAAAGCTAAATAAGAAGAAATTGAAAGAGTTTACAACTTTGCATTGGAAAAACATGACCTGTGTGTTCCAGTTGCACACTGGCTCATTTTTATTAAGCAAGCTGTAAAGCCTTCTGGCATATACAGTTATTTAAAACCTGTAATCAATCATGTTCATAAACATTGGTGCTTCTATAAATTTTATGTTGTTCACTGAATTTTTTTAAATTGTATTAATCTGTTAATCTGCTTTAAGTTTGCTTTCAAACATGTTTGAAAATTGTTTGGTAAAAAAGAACAGAACCAGATGGCAAATCAGTTGACTGCTGGTAAATTTGGGGTTCACTGCCTTTGAAACAGAACTGATGACAGGGTGTCCTATTAGGGAGATATTCTAGACTAACTGAGATAATCTATAGGAAGTATTAATGGTTTTTTAGTTTCTGCCAACACAGACCTGCAACTAATAAATAGCAGCTGAATATTTGTGAGAAAAAAAATGAGACATACATCTTTGCAATTTTCAGATTTGGAGAAGTGAATCAGATCATCATTGTACATGTCCTGGGTATTAAGCAAGTCGCTATATTCCTTCTGGCTAAGGTCTTCAGGGTTGATGCCATTTGCCCTCAGAAATTCTTGGTAGGCCACACTAAATGCTTGACCTATGGACTGTGCAATCAGCTGCGCCTGTAGCAGTTCCCAGAGAAGAGAAAAGAAAAAAAATGAAACATTCTGATGATCATGTCCACTGACACTTTCTGTTACAATCACACTGTAAAATGGATCATCAAGTTGATAAACCTACAAATTACCACAATCCAGTCTAAAAAATAATTGTGCCTTACAAATTAATTTTGAAGACCCACAAAATGTCAACACATTCAGCTCTTCCATTAATCTAGCCCAGTAAGCAATTGTAAATTACAAATATCAGAAAGAAACACATCCTTTCATAGGTAAGAACTACTAATGTAAGTGTAAAGGTAGAGCCACTGCAGCGACTGTGGCTTGCACCTACAATTCTTCCCACACATGCTGCCCCAGATGGCTCTCCCTTCCAGCAAAGGCTGTCATTGTCTGACAAGCCAGCAGTGAAAACGAAAATGTCTACTAAGAAACACACAACCCATTTAAAAGGGTATTTCCAACTTTTCTTACCATCCCTTATGACATTGATAATGACTACTCCTACCTCAGCCTCAGCCATAAAAGGAAAAAGGCAGCAATTAGTGACCAGATTAAGCCCTTAAGTAACTGCAAATGGTCATATGCATCTCTTTCTTCATCCTGCTACTACATTCAGCCTCTACCCCCTAGATTTATTTCCCTCCTTCCAACTCACATAATCCTGCCAGCTCTTTGCATCTTTCTTACTCATTCTGTCCTTTGTAGGCACCCTCTTGCACCTGCAGCTTCCCAGAGTCTGTCTGCACCCAAAGCCACCAAATGCACCTCTCGCTACACTGCATTGCTCCCACTGTGAGCTGTTTTATTTCTGCAGCTGTGTTAGAGAAACTGGGCAGCAGGCAGACACAGGGAAAGTTCTGTGCCAAGCAAGGCCAGAGGGATGGCTGCCTTTGACATGTAATCACAGTTAGGCAAGTAATGGGCAGGACAGCAAAGCACAGCAGGGTGCAGGGTACTGCTGTGTATATTCTGTGTATATTCACTGCAATTCATGCAGTGAGCTCTGGGTAGTGCACAGGAGGTGGCTGCAATGTGCACTGAAACACAGTGCTGGCTGTGGCAAAGGCAGGGAAGAGAAATGCAGAGCTCCACAGCTGACAGTGGAGGCCTGGCAGAGTACTGGTAATGAATGAATGCTGCTCAGGTGTACTTTTATACAGTCTGATGGCCATAATAAAGGAAAGGTACCAAAACTGAAATAAAAATGTTGCATCTTAGACAGCTCAAACTAGCACTAAATCTGCTGACAGCATGATTGCTGGTGCTGAAAAGACCAATATGTAGACTGGTAGTATATTACCAAAGCTAAGATCAACCTAACTTTGACAGCAAGGACAGAAAGAAAATGTGAAAACTGCACCTCCATAACACAGTAACCTAGGTGAAGAGTGCAGACTTTACATTCATACATATGCATCTTCACTCCAGGAAGAGATCAGCTTAGACACCTGGCATTTGGACACATCACTAAGGTTCAACTCATTTAAAGGTACACCTCTAAATAGTTGAAAATCTGGTGCTGTCTGATGAGACAAAGACTCATCCAAGCAGAGACATGTTCTGGCCAACACCTACTTGCAGGCTTACAGCTTCTGTTTTACTTACTGTGTAGATTCTGCCAAGTAACCAGCTGTCCCAGAAGAAGAAAAGACAAGTTTTATAATATAAACAGGCCATATTACTTCACTGGAGGTACAAAAAGTTTGAAGCTGCCATTTCCTTGCTGCTAACAAGGTGCTACAGTCCTTCCATTCTGACTGTTAGTCACTTCAGTATTTGAGATAAATTTGTTAAGTTACTGTGAGCTATATACCATGACTAAGGAGAGTTGATATAATCTGCAGTTTCTCAGTATATTTTCCCCATCAATGAGCAATGCTTTTATTGGATCTACAGGCATTTTACAAGCCAGTTGGATTTACAGGCATAGAGAGGATCACACATGACACAAATACAGGCTGATTCAAACAAATCATAGATTGGGAAGCTCAAATATTAGCGCACCAAAGTATCAAGAGCAGCCTAGGAAACAGATCCATTAAGTATGGATTATGTAGAGGGTCAGACCACCCCATGGTGAAGGAAAATAAGCCCCAGACTCTGGCACCTGACAATTTGATTTCTGCTTTTTCAACTGGCCAGTAAAAGAGCAAGCAGTGTCCAAATTTGTGACTAGAAACACAGGAACACTAAGAACAGCAGCCCCAAAGTGGGCAGCATGTCAAATGTTATTGAGCAAAATGTTATTAAGCAAAAAATACATTGGCTACTGTATTTCACACCAGATTCTTAAAAGGCTTTGCAAAACAGGTTTACATGTTATTTTGTGGAAATAATCCAGAATTTTTATACTTTGTTGATTTTGGTCCAGGATTACTTTCATCAGTGCTCATCCTTACTTTTTAACTTCAGCAGTGGGTCATGTATACACATTCATGTGCAATAATATATTAATGTGCAATAATATATTCAGATAATATATTCAGAAGTAGGTTTAGAACAGATTACATAAAATCATTACATAAAATCAGCTCCTTATTCAAGAAAATCTTCCCATCTCAAAGTCCTTGCTGTTCACTGGAAGACATGGAAGAAACTGGTATTTTCACTTACTTCTCTTGAGTATGTTATTTTCCCAGATTATTATGGCTAATTTGACTATGATCCTAAAAACTACATATCTAACCACGTCAGTGTAGTAAGTTTGGTTTTACTTTTCAGTTACTGAAAGTTACTTTTAAAAAGATCATAAAATCAGCAAGTTATACACAGATTGTGAAGACAGGAGGTCAAGTCCTATGTCAGACAACTTAAAGTGTAAAGTACCTTAAACACGCCACAGATTAAAATTTAATCATTTGTGTCTCTATTCAGTATATTTTGGGATTGCTGAAATCACAAGATTTCTTTGCTGGCTTTTTGATATGATGACAGCAACTACAGCCCCAACACAAACCTCCAGAAAAATAAAAAATCACCTTTCTAGTATGCATCAGTGATTGATCCTCAATGCAAGATTTGGGAGTAGAATTTCCCTACGAAAATAAGCACCTCTGATAGACTTTACCTCTCTTATGCAAAATTTGAGCTGGTATTTGTAAACTGCAGCAAGTGGACCCTCCTATCACTCTTATGGGGAGGCACCCAAGAAGCTTTAAAAAAGTAAGCATTTCTATAAACACCAACTTCCTGTGACATGTCATGTCCAAACATATAAACGGCAGGAAAGTTCCTCTCCTCAGATGAAATATTGGGTGCAGTTAAAAAGCAAACAGGACCACCCACAATGGACTTTGGGCCTATCAAAATGTGCTTACTTTTCCAGTCCTAGAAAACTACAAGACAATGTAATTACTTACATCCTCAGACTCAAAGACATGACAAATCATTTTGTACTGCCTCTTTCCATCTTGAGAGGGGTGAGATGCTTCTACATTATCCTGGGAGTTAGAGCGTGGCATTCGCCTACGAGCCATCAAAACAACTATATTTCCTATATCAGCAATATAAGAAATGGTCCGCAGGGGATGATCCATCATGGTTTCCTGGGAAATAAGAAAACCAACATAAGCAGCTGCTTCAACTAAGTTCTTATTGCACATCTAGTATTATCAAAACACACAAATAATTGTAAGACCTCTGCTAGGTGAAGTCTGTAATACCTGTCATGCATGAAGGGAGATACAATACAAACCAAGAGCTTCACTTTCCAAAAATAAAACAAAGAGAAAGTTTTACAAGGTTTTTTTTCTGTGGAAAAGCACATCAAGACCTCAACTGCAGAACCTGCATATGCTGGGCTTGTATGTGTACAGGACTATGAGCAACTTATTGCAGCTAAGCATTTTGGGCTGCTCTGGGCACAATCAATACTTGATGCAGCATGACTCAGAAGACATACGCTGACTGCAATTATCTTACCCACAAATTCTAATTATGTCTCCAGTCAGACACACCAGAATAACTGCTTGTGACATGGCTCTTGACCATGGATTTCTGACTAGAGTGGAATACAAGATCCAGCACATTTTAAGGACAAATTTTAACATGCATGTGAAAGTCTATTCCAGTAGTCTACTCCAACAATATTGACAAAGATGTCTATGTCTATACCTGTGTGTCTGCATTCAGTACTTTTATTCTCTGTGTAGAAATGAAGAGGTCCACTTCAGTCATGGGTTGAGATTCACCTTCTGGAGCCTGCAAATAAATGGATTAGAGTCAAACAAACACATTTGGTAACATACTTGCTAATAATTATGTTAGTTCACGTACAGGGGTACACTAAGACACAGTCACCAAAACAGCAATGCAGGATAGAGTATTAGACTGCAGAAGCAAAAGATAAACACAAAGATATGGAAACTATATCATATATGTGAAAGTGAATTGGGTATTGTTTGAAAAAAAGTTAATGTTATGAAAGCTTGCCTGCTATTTTTCCTGATTCAGTAAAATTATACCCAACTGCAAGATGAACTATAAAGATTTTTTGAAAAGTAATATGATTTTACCATTTTCTGCACACTATGAATCCCACTTCAAATAAGGTTTTCATACAAGCCATAGAAAGGCCTAACAGTATCTCCTGCCTGAGGAATTTCTGTTTGGGCTAGCAGTGGCTGCCAAGACCAATGGAAAAACCTGTACCACAGGAGGTACTGTTTGAGCTATTCATAATGCAGTTCTGGCAAGATCTTCACAGTCAGACAACATACTTTTCAAGCAGTAACCCACTTAAGAAGTACTATTTTGTTAATAGAAAGCAAACATTTGTAATATTTTTAAAATTACATTTGTTAAAAGGTAATTGGAAGTTCCACAAACAAAACTTATTACAAAGATGAGTCAATCTCAGTATATTTACTGTATGTATAGACAAAAACTTTCTTTTTTTGCATCCAGCAATTTGACATCTCTGTGAGTCAAACAAAGCACTCTTACAGAAAGATAAAATTAAAATAAAAAAGTAAAAACAAAAGTTGAAAAACCAAAAAAACAAACAAAAAAAACCCACACTTCATTTTAATCCATCATTTTACGATGTTTATACAACCTTTGTGATGTCAGCCCTGATTCTTTAATATGCATTTTGGGTACTGCCTGTAACCATTTGATAAATCCAATCTTTCTTCTATTTCTAACATGAAATGGCTAATGAGAAGCAACAAAAAATGGCCGATCAGGCAACTGATTTCCCAGATAGGGGATATCATATCAGATATGTCAACTTGTATGGTGGCTCAGAAATAAATCTGATAAAACCTTGCTGGATGCAGAAAATAAAACCACAAAATAAAAAGAAAGGGAAAAACCCTCCCAAGAAAACAAAAGAACAAGCATAACATCAAGCTGATGAAGTTTGTACTGCACCTTCTTCCTGCTTTTGGCTAATTTCTGGGCCATCTGCTTAGCATGGAACAAACAGAGACAGGAGAACAGTTAGAGAAGAACTTACAGAGACTCCAAGTCAAGCAGGAATCTACAAACTAATGTCAGGGCTCACAGACTACTAGCTGGTCTAAATTAGTCCCTGCTTAGATTAATTTCCTCCTTTTCTTTTTAGCTTAAAAATTGTAAAATTTCATGTTTAGCACAATTAATTTCAGAAATGAAAAACAGCACCAAAAGAGTCAGGAAGAACACAAAAGGATATTTTTTTTCACTTAAAATGTTACTTGCAATAAACAAGGTTATTTTGTGTGCAATTGTTTTTGAGGTTTGGTGGAGGGACGATGGTTTAAGAAACAGAACAAAGCTTCCCCTCACTTACAGCAATGTAAACCATGAAGTGATTTCTTCTGAAGGTACACCAATGTAAAAGGTGAGAGAAAAATTGTATGCCTTATTATTTCAGGTTTTTCAGATCTCATACTTCAACAGACTTCAAAAAAATAACCTCTCTAACACTATGCTGCTTTTTCCTGGAAAAATGAAATGACTGAAGGTGACTTTCATTTTCTCCTCCTTTTGAGAAAAAAAATCTGTACCAGTGTTCACACAGTGAACTGGTCAAGAAATTTTCCTATGACACCTACACAAAGATATGTCCGCACTATCACATTTTTTTCAAGTAAGCAATGGAGCATGTATTTCAGCTCCAGAAACACCTAGTCGTAGACATTTCTACAAACAACCCAAACAAACATAATTTTTACAGTCTTGCAATCATGAATTCAAACCAATGGTGAACTGAACGTTACAGAACTGCTCACTGAAGGAATGCAATACTCACCAAGCTGGCAATTAGCCCTTAATTTCCAACAGTAACAGGCTCTTTGCTCATTAAATTTACAGGTGTGTTTGTGGTGGGAAGGAGGCTATAGTTAGCATTAGCTACTTCTACAAAGAGCAAATAGGAGGCCTGAATCATGAGCCACATCAAATATTTTAATACTGATGCTCACAACTTAAATCTGTTAGGTTTTGTCTGAACAAATCTAAAGCAGCTACTTAAAGTTTAGGCCACACTGCTTATTTACAAATAGAAACATTCTCAAAATAGCTTTTAGTCACCTTTTTCAAACTAAGAAGTATTTTATAGCCTGATAGGTTATTTTGCAACAGGTGATGGCAAACTATTGCAAAAGCATTTAAAACTGCCTTACATGGCAGGCTCTTCATTACATTACTCTCAATTTAAATTAATACTCAGAAATAATATACTTATATTGAGTAACAGCCTGTCATACAATGGGCAAGGAGGAGACACTCCTGAGACAGAGCATTTAGATAGCTTTCCAAAATCAAGCTTTTCTTTCTCACCCTTCCCAAACTTCAGAATGATGGACCTCCCAAAAGAAGAAAAGCACAAAAGGCCAAAATTAAGAAAAAGGGGGGAGAAAAAAATCATTGAGCTACAACTTTACAGTGTAGAATCAACAATTTATCAAAATATACCATAATTCAATTTAGTGAAAATTTTGTTCTTCAAATGGAAGCATATTGAAGAACTACTTTCAAATATTTCATAAAATAAGGCAATGATAGATCAAGCACTTTTAATAAGTGATTTAACACTGCACAGAAATGTCACAAAAGAAGTTATGGTCCATGAACAACAAAAAATTAGGATAATTCTATGCATGATACTTTATTAGAGAAATCCTCTTTATCACCACATTATTTTGCTAATTCAAATCTCAGATTATTTCTGTATTCCTAGAAGAAAAAAGAAAACAAAAACAAACCCAAAATATACCTAATCCACACAATTTTATTTTTTTTTTAATATATAGAACACAGGATTTTCATTTAAGGTAAATTAAATGTATTTTTCATATAGATGCAACTTCCAAAATTACATACATTAAAACCCAACAAGCTTCTTTTTTTGCTACAGAGAGGTCCTGAGTTTATTCAATGCATTTAGTCTCTACAAAAACTGTTTTGCAACTCAGTGAGCATTGAGAGGACAATGAGTGTGTGAAAATGTGTGAAATACTAAACTAAATATCCACATATAGGTTTTAATCTTAAATTACACTCATAAATTAAACCCAGTGTTACCTAGAAATGTTTAAACCTGCCCCACAGCATGTTAAAAGTGCCTCCCAATGAAATATTCTTAACTACATTTGATGAACACCTTCAAAACAGTGTATCTGTTTTAACTTAGCTGGACTTCACAGAGGGCGAAGGTCAAGCAAGAAAATACCCAACTCTTGTACTTTTAACTGAAAAGACACTTTCTTAAAGAAGAAATCTGAAGAACTGTTTTCAAATCTGTTCGCATTCCAAAAGAATGAATATGTGGTCTGAAGGCTCTGCTAAAAGGAAGCACTTAAGGGATTATTAAATTCAGACAGTATACACTTTTGTGAAGGTATAAATAGCAGGGCTTAAACAAAGCTCTTCACCTCTTTTTAATACTCAGCTTCAAGTCTGTTATTTTAAAAGCTCATTCTTAATTCATAAGCTTTGTTTCCTTTAACAATGGAGAAATGGTTGATATGCAACAAGTATGGCACTCTGTAAACAAACATGAGTAGGACAACATCTTTCAAGCTATACAAGCTGTACAAGCTATAATTTACACATCTGGGATATGGAATATCTGATGTAGTGATGAATCTGGCAGCAGGAAGTCCATCTGTCATAATGAATTTCTCTCTGAAAATGTTTAGCTTTAATGGCAACCAGCAACAAAACCAGCCAAAGCCAACCCTAATAAGCCAAGAAGCCTAAGGTGCAGGGCGATTGCCTGTGCTTTACCTAGAAGCAGAAAGCAGTAACTGTCCAAGAAGTCTTCAAAGGTATTGTGTACAATAAAAGTCAGTAATTTTCTGAAATACATTGAGTTTCATAAAATTAAATACACCAGCTAGGGTTTTACCAGGTCACAAATGCTATCATTTAGGCCTCAAGCCTGAGACAAATATACTATAAGAAAGGATATGCATGCCTGCTGATTTACATAGATGCACAAATTATGGCGTTTGTGAGTGAAATGCATTAAATAGATTTCTTCTGTTTTGATGCACAGAAATGCTGAGGCACAACAGAATCCTCAGAACACTATTTTGTTAATGAATTTCTACAAAATATGTTTTGTATCAGAGAAAGATTCTATACTCTTACACCTCTTAGGCCCAGTTTGAATCAATTTGGTTTCGTTTTTGTCTACCATATCTCTGCAATCTTTTTCTAATGTGTATTCCTACACAAGTTTTACTTTCTAGGTGCAAACTCCCTGTGGTTCAAGTTCCACTCCTGATACCTATTTCCTATGATAGCTGATGCTAATCTTTCCTTTTACCCTCCAGTGACATGACCCTCCTAGATCCAGCCTCACCAAAGCCCTTGTTTCTCTCCCTTACCTTTAGTTTCCCGTTCACTCAAATCAGGTAAGTTTTCTAACACACAGCCAAGCATGAAGAAGGAGCACTAAACAGAAGGGCACAGCCTTATTTGCCCAAAGCAGGAAAAAAACAGACTCTATAAGAAAAACTCTTCACTGCAGGTTTGGGGAGAACCCACCAAGACCTGCCATTGTTGAAAAAGCTGCATGAAACACATTTTTCAAGAATGTCTCTTAATCCAGAGTCACCAATGAACAAAGAAAAAACCACTCTTTTGCAAAGGGTTCAGTAGTTCAATGTAGTGAAGACTTCTACAGAGATGCTGGAGTATAATCTCTAACAGGAAGGCTATATTCCTGCCTTTTCTAAAATGTGAGTGTTTACAATTTTCAGAGACAAGGTTACAAGAACTTATGCATTTGAACACCAGCAAAATCACAATTTTTGGAAGTTGTCTCTATGACTCTATTTGGAGCTTCTGTGTCAAAGTTATATACAGAGACTAAACTGAACATCTGCCTAAACTGAACATGGAAAGCAGTGGAAGAATAAAAGGAGTATGAAGCATCAGCTGACCTTAACAGACAATATTAGACAATAATAGGTCTTGCTGATAACCTTTTCTCCCCTTACTCTCTCTTTTATACAATTGCACACCAAATCTGAGTTGGAACCCAAAATAAAATATACAAAAGAAGAATACACAGGTATTAAACTAAGAAAAAATTCCCAGAGTGGGTTGTGTTGATTAGCTGAATTAGCAGAAGATGAAGCTGTGTGCCTACTAGCCAGTCATGTGTGGGTAGCAGGAATGTTGCAGCATCCTGTATAACTGTGCAATACTTCATCCACACACCTTAATTTCAGCTGACAATGTCATAATTGTAACTTACAGTACAGCAACATTCGCATTGCTGGAAATGGCCTGTACAGAAATCAGTTGGAATTTCTCTTTTGAAACAAAATTTTTCAGATTTCAGAGAAATTATTTTTTCCACACTTCTCTGTGTGTGGAAAATCACAAGCTTTTTTTTTTTTTTTTTTTTAAATCAGCTGACAGCTGTTATGTGTGGAGAAACAAGTGTCCACAACAGGGACAAAAATAACTGCAGTCACTACCACTCAATGTAGCAGTTCCATTGAGTGCCAAGCCAGCAGCAGCTGCAATACTTACTAATTATTTCCTTAACCTGTTTTCCCTCCACACCCAGATAATATAAAACTTTGACCACCACTCACTTCAGATTCTGGTTTAGAGTACACAGCACAAGTATCACCACAGGGAATTAAAATGACCTGGTAACATCCCCTTATTAGTCTTGTTCCATAAGCAGCATATGATTCATTTTACAAAGGAAAGGTGAGGAACTTCCCCTTCTGAAACTACAGATAACCCCACCTGAAAAAATTACTGCTTAAGAAAGAAGTTCATATCCACAATCATAAAACAGCCATACAAGAAGCAGCAGGAATTACTCCTCACCTTGATCCTGCTGACAGCTTCCTGAGCCTGCATCATTCTCACATTCTTGGATGGAGTTTTATCAGAAAGGAGTTGAGTTGAACCAAGGTAATTGGCAGCAAAAATGATTCCATCAATTAAGTCTTCAGGATCACAAGGTCCAGGAACTGTAACACAGGAAAGCCATCACTGAAGACAATCATGATGAAATACAGCCAAAGCAGAACTGTGACAACTTGAGTCTGTACCTGAAGGCTGCAAATTCTCCTCTGAAATACTTCAGTTCAGCATGACAAAAAGGCAACCAGTACTTTCAAAGGCACAAAACATCAAACAAATAGAAATTTGTGGTGGGTTGACCCTGCCCACCAAACCCCTTCTATCACTCCCCTTCTCAGAAGGGCAGGGGAGAAAAAATATAATAAAAGTTTCATGGGGCAAGACATGGGGCAAGAACAGGGAGAGATCACTCATCAGTTACTGTCATGAGCAAAACAGACTCCACTTGTGGAAACTTGTTTCATCAATTACTAATGAAGTCAGAGTAGAATAATAAAAAATAAAAATAGATGCTACAACACCTTCCCTTATCCCTTCCTTCTTCCTGGACTCACTTTTACTCTCAACTTTCTTTATCTCCTGTACCCAGAAGTACAGGGGAATGGGGGCTGTGGTCAGTTCATCACATGCTGTCTCTGATGCTCCTTCTTCATCATGGGGAAGAGGCCTCACATTATTCCTCTGCTCTAGAATGGGATACCTCCCACGGGAGACAATCCTTCAGAACAGACTGCTCTGGTGTGGGCTACAGCATCACAAGTCCTGACACCAATTGCTCCAGGTGAGTTCGTCTCTCCACTGGGCCACATATTCTGCAGGGAGCCTGCTCCAGCCTGGGATTTCCATGGTGTCACAGCCTGCTTTTTTTGGGCATCCACATAAACTGGCATGGGGTCCTCCAGGGGCTGCTTGTGGGTATCTGTTCCACAGTGGAGCTCAATTGGCTAGAGGGGCACAACTGCCTCACCATGGTCTTCACCATGGGCTGCATGGGACTCTCTGCTCTGGCAGCTGGAGCATCTCTGGTCCTTCCTACTCCACTGACCTTGTCTTGAGAGATCCTTCTTTTATACATTCCCAGCCTTTTCTTCTCCAGCTGCAGTTGCTGTGGTGCGGAGCCTTTTCCCCCTTCTTAAATACATTATCCCAGAGGTGCTACCACTGTCACTGATGGGCACAGCTTTGGCCAGTGGTAGGTCTGTCTTGGAGCCAGCTGGCACTGACTCTATCAGACAGGCAGGAAGCTTCCAGCAGCTTCTCACGGAGGACACCCTTGTAGCCACCCCACTACCAAAACCTTGCTACACAAACCCAGTACAACACCGCTCCAGCAAAAGTTACAATTGTTAATCCAGCCTGTTTCTCGCAATTGCTCATTCTTTTGTGAGTAGGGATCAGCTTGGAGCAAAATAACCTGTGATTTTTCACTGTGATAAAGAGACACACACAGTTACTCAGTTTGCTCCTCACCCACGAAAAACAGCCTTGCAATTCTCAGACCAACAGCAGAAAGAGGAAAGGTACAGTTTCATAGCAGCAATCAGCCTCTTTCTTGCTTGGGCATTAACCACAGTTGGTGCAACAGGCAGAACAATCTCCCCGGGAATGCTCTACACATACCACACATCACAATATTTTTATGCCACAGATCTTTAAAAATAGTAGTCTTAACAAGGATACTGTGATAAAGTACTGAGTTAAATAAAAATGTTATTAAATACACAGAGCATGGGCTCTCTTGATGGCAAAGCAACACTCTTAGTCCACAGATCATTAGAGATCCAACACCCATCAACTTCTGTGGAAAGTGACGGGGTGTAAAGTGCTCCTAACCAAGCAAGGCAAATCCTTACAAGGCAGCACTTATGATTTGTAAGATTTTTGGCATTTGGCAGCTTTATCTAAAAATTTTATAGATTAAAACATTCAATTTTGACACCACATTAAAACTGTCATGATCTAAAAGCGAATGGTTAACATAAGAAATTTCCTGTTCTTAGAAGTAAGGGAAAACAATTGTTGTTCAAGACAAGTGAGAATATAAATCATATTAAAAATGGTCACAGTAAATATGTTCACATTTTATTACAAAACACCTTTGTTTATGTTTGTCTTTCTTTTTTACTCTAAAATCAAGGGGAATCTTGTACTATAAGGTGATGGGGCTTTAAGTTCCAAATTACTAAGAATTCCAATTTTGTTCTAATGATAACATAAAAGACTAACAACCTCTCAGAATTAGCATGGGTAGCTTTGGCCTCAAGGAAAAGCAAGTCATTATTATGATTCAAAAAAAAAAAAAAAGAAAGAACTGGAGAAAAATATCACACAAACTACATACATAGACAGAAGCACACGTATAAAACTTGTGAGCAGGCTTGTCTTATCATTTCTTTAAATAAAAAAAATTATGACTAGCAATTTTAAGATGCTTATCTCCAGTGTGCAGTTTGCTCAGGCAGTACATATCTCAAAAATTCTCAAAATGAGCAAGTCACTTGAAATTGAGTTATTTCCTTAGGGAAACTCCTGCATCTGGAAGTACTACATATTTACACAGAAATCACACAGCATTTTAAGTGTTGCTATTTATTACTCTACACTTCAAGGCCTTTTCACCACTTCCTCCACTATACTAAAGAGGTGCAAAACCTTTTATAGTACAATTTCTGATCAAAAATGGGCAAAGGTATAAGACCCCAAGAAAGTGCATATTAAATCCCAAAAGGGTACATGCTCCAATTGCATCAGAGGTGAACACACAGACAGCATTGTTTTTTAGAATATCTCCTCCTTTTATTATCTCTGACAACAAAACTATTATCTCAACGAAAACATAGCATGGCAATTTTTTCCGTGGACTGCTGGTGCATAAAAATTGAACATTTGTAATTTTAAGGAATTTTGTGCTGGACCAAGAAAATTTTAGTGTACAATTTTTTTTTCCTAAGGTGGAGATAATGACTTTTAAAATACAGACATATATTCCTATATTTAAAATAAAGTCCCTTGATAGACAGGACTATCAATATGAGATGAATTTAAATTCTAAGACAGATCCTTCATTGTTGCAAAATTCCAATGCTTAGCTATGAACTAACTGACATTCTAGCCAGAGACTCCAAAAGGCAGCTTATACTCTGAAGACTAAAACAACTATCAATTCGCATTCTAAAGAAAATGATCACATTCTCAATTAAACACAGTACACTGTAAAGCAATCCAAGGAGTGACAAGGAAGTCCAAATAAAGTATTACATCAACTGTATTTCTTGAATTTCATCAAGCATATGGAACAATTACGGTTAATGGAAAAGTAAAAAAAACCAAAACAATGAAACTTCTGTTTTCTGCTTCTGTCATAACTGCACACAACTTGTGTTCCTCCTGCAGTATACACAGGATGCAGACTCATACAAAAGGTAACAGCAGTTCATGTGGCAGGTAACTTGCTTTTTCATATTGTTCTGAAAAAAACTTAGAACTACTGAAACCTTAACTCTGAGATGGGAAGCAGTATTTAAGTAAGCGGCAAGTAGCTGTTGAACAAAGCAGATTTTCACTGGCAGGCCTGCCCATAAATCCAGCTGAGATTAGATTGAGCCTGCCAATTGAAGTCAATGCTGGACAGAGCACTATAGTCTTCTTGCTTGTCCGTTTTCCTTGTCCACACACATTCTTATGTGTTGTGTAAATACCATAAAGAAAGTAGCGTTTTAAGTGATACTGAGGAAAAAAAACAGCATAACTGATACAGAAACAATGAATGAAAATTAATAAAAAATGAAAAGCTCCATGCTTCCAAATTTCAGAGGGAGCACAGTAGGATTTAGCTCAGGTTCTGAATTAGACACAATTTAATCTAAATCAGCACACCCAACTTTAGTAGCTTTTCTATTCAGCAAATAAAAGTAAAATTTTATACATTATAAATACAGGAGAGTTTTTTTATGTGAAAAAAACATTTAGAAACTGTAGAACTATCTTACCTTCAACATACGTTGGAAATGAAGCCAAGCTTTTTCTGGACTGTAATTAAGACAAAAAGGATTTCAAAAAGAACATAGCATGCACAAATATGCATTAAAAATTTCTCCGTCCCAAAAACCCCCCAAACTTAAATAAGCAATAGTCATTAGTAAAGGTAGAACCACTTATTTATATTTAGTATTTTCAAGATCTAAGCACCTACTAGAGTAAATTCAATGTATTCCATTTGTGTCTACTTAGTAGAAAACATGGTAAGACCACTTGTTGGTCTTCACTAGTGCATTAATTATCTACCAATAGGTGCACTACTTTTAATAATCAAGAAATATGGAGAAAAGTACATAATACCTCAAAGATACTGGATTTTCCAACTACAAATAAATGCATACAGGAACATAAAAATTGCACTTTACTGTTATAATTCATGAATGAAACCATCATTAACAGAATACAGTTATTCATTAAGAAATGGTTTTAGACGTATCCCTCATATTAACAGTGCCTACAAAAAGCTTTCTAGATTTTAACAGGTTAGGGAGCAGCCTCTGTTCTGTGGGATAACCAGATTCACCATGACCTCACCACCAACTGTACTTACACCATTTTGAGCACAAAACCACATTTGGTAGCACCAATTACATAAATAGTGAAGGAATAAATAGAATCTTGAATTGTGCATGTAAATACATACACTAAAGTAATACCATACATCCTACTGGTAGTTTCTGTGAAAGACTATGAGACTAACCCTTCAGATATCTGATGGTTACAACTTTCAGTGAGTGAGATTCACCACTCTGTTTAATTAATAATGCAAACTATATACAAATATTTATCAAACAAAATTGTATGTGGCATTATATAATTGGTAATGGATATACTGAAATACCTGCTGCTATCATAGGCAGGTAAGTGGGTAGTTAATGAATCTGTAACTGACTGCACTAGCAGTAACTCTTCCAATGACTGCTTAATATCATTATATTAAAAGAAAATCTATACACATGATCAGAATAATGCATAAAATCTTGAATAATTTCCAGTATTTTTCTAGATGATATACATGGAAATATATGCCAAATTATTTTTCTTTATAACAGGCAACTCACCAGGGTCTGTGTACTAGTGGAAAACCCAGGTAAAACTAGAAAGGTGACAGTTACGTAACAGGTTGACTGACTTAACCCAAAGGAGTCTTATCCTTTGTAAGATATGGAAAATTGACACAACAAATAATATTTTTAACCAATGATGCATGTCTTGCTACAAAATAAAATTTGCGAATTAAAAACAAAAGGCATGTGACACAGACAACTGAGCCTGTGCAAGCTGTAAGTTCTGTTCATTCTCTATTTTCTCTAAATTTTCTCTAAATTACTAAGCTGTGTTGAGAATCCAAGAATCCATCAGGTCCAAGAATCCAAGAGTCCATCAGGTTCTGTACTAGCATTGATAAAGATGTCAATAATCAATGATCTGCTGCTGCCAATGCATTTCAGCTGCTGTGAGGACACTGACATGCCTTTTCACATCTGTGGCTCTTTCACCTCTTCAGATGAATGCTCCTACTGAACCAGCTATCCATATAAACTCCAACAACTGTTTGTAATAATTGCTGATCTAGTGCTAAAGGGGGCATTCAAACACTGGGTGACAGGCATAGAGGACAAATCCCCCACAAACAAGAGGCAGCTCACATACATAACAAACATACTTTACCAAGTATTTATTTCTTTTTAAGCAGTGAACAAAATCTTTGATACAGATTTAGCAACTGTTCAGCACTCCTAACTAGAAACTTATTTTCAGGACAGAGTGGTGCATCATATATGTCTTTATTCTCACACACAAATATAATTTTTCTTGTTCATTACCCAGGTAGAAAGGCATTCTATTAAACCATTAAAAGAGTAAAGTAACAGGTAAAGTTACCAGTAGGTAGAAACCTACACCTTTTAATTTTACATAGCCATGAATAATGAAATATCAGGGTCATTAATATTTCATTACTTTCAATAATCTTGCTGCCATCTGGTATTATAAATTTATATTTAATAAAAATGTTTCTCTAAGACCTAAAAATCCAGAAATTATGAGGCTGTTTTATCACTTTTATTCTTGCATTACAAATACTAAAGTGGGAATTATTCCCCATTTGAGGGAAACTAATAGCCCAATACATTCTACACTGAAACCTGGTTTACAGCCTCTGTAACTATGTGTAAGCACATCCTAACAATGGAAACCAACAGTGCTTTGTTTGTTTTCTTTCTTTGAATTAGTTTACTGATACCTAAAAATAGCTAAAATATAGAATACATAGTGGCAAAGTCTGTAGTGAAGAATGCTTAAGGCTTTAATAAGCTAACAGTAAAGCAGATGAAAACTTAAATGTATGATCTATAGTGGAAAACTTCAAAATATGAAAAATTATGGGTTTCTTCAGTCTTTTGAAATTTTACATTATTTTCTAAATGCAAATGCAGACTGGCACTATTACATACATGTTACAAGCTTTTCTATCCCTTGATAATCGCAAAAGTATAAAGGAACAAATGGATTATTTAATTAGTGTTTCATTTTTAATCCACTTATAGTAGATCAGGTTTTTAATTTTGGAAGATAACTCATCCATTGCTACCAGTAACAATATAGTATTTTGTTATGGTAATTTCTAGATTGTTTTCAAGTTTGTGAAAAAAAAAAAAGGCAAATAAACCAAATTTTTTGCAGATTTTTCTGTTTACAGAACCTGCCACTCTATACTAATCCAAATCCTTTTTATGTCAAATGATTTTCTTTTCACACTATGAGCAGTTCTATTCACACTTATTTTGTTTTGCTGGAACTACTGCAGTCTAAAGCACTACCAGCTGAGGGAAAAGCCCCAAACTATGTAGCTTTATTCTGAGAAGCCTGGAGTCAGGAACTGAATTCGGATTAACAATCACTTGCAGGCCAGTTTCTACAATGACAAAATATTAAGAAACATAATTTATTATGTAATAACTTAAGCACTTTTTCATCTGGCTGACAAATACTCTTTCTTAGTGGGGGGAAAAAGGAAAAGGCTTCTTTGTTTTGTCTCTGCTACAGAGGGGATGTTGGGTGTTTGGTAAATCAGTACCCTGCAGCCTGTTAGACAAATTTAGTGACAGCTTAACACAGAAATGCCACGACAAAGAGTTGTGGTATGCTAGAAATTCAAACAGCCGGGCAATCATAAGGTAAAGAAGCATAAGGAAAAGAAAAAAAAAAAAAAGAAAAAAAAAAGAAAAAAGAAAAGGGATTGCACAATTACAAGGGAGCAGGGAAAATAAAAGGCATAAGCAAAGGCATAAGCAGCATGAACCAGACTGTGGTCTTTAAAAAGGTTTTACTCTACCTCTTTATTAGTGGAAGCCTCTGCTGTACTGCAGACATCCTGGTGATGTTGTCTGCTTGATGATTCAGCACCTCGAGGTGAAGAGGAACCTGGAGATGGAGACTAGACATGGCAAGACAATCAAGTTATTGTGAGTGCTCGATGTAGAAATTATTCTTTCATTTTTTGCATCCTGTGCTCTGACATTCTAAGAAAGAAAAGGTAAAGTCACTTAAGAGTAAGCTGTGATGGGAGACAAGTGAATTGACCTTAAGCAGCACACAGGGATTCAGCTAAAGTTTATTTAGTTGTCAAACCGGGGAAAAGTAATAAAAGACTGAAATTTCCCCATAAGCACACAAGTCCTCAGTTATTAACCTGAGTGCTAAACTAATCTAATCTGAGCAGAGGAAGGTCACAGTGGTTGTACATAAAGGTTATTTCATTATCTTAAAAAACAACTTTTATAAACTGTGCAGAATAATATTGATGTATTTAAGAATGTATTAATATATTCAATGACAATTCAATACCAGTGTAATCAAGGACTGGGATTCCTCAATCTAGATACAGTAAGGACTTGGAAAATATTCAACAGTTCATGCTATTAGCTCAATATGTGTGCTTTAGATCTGATTTCCTCATTCTTCTCCTTTTTCCGTAAACAATTCAGTGGAGAAACTGTCTATGTGATTGATCAACAAGTATCTTGATAAAGGGGAAGAACATTTTGGGAAAGGATATTCTAATCATAGACAATTCCTAATAAATTCTGGTGATGTGAAAAAGCTGTAGCAAGGTATCTGAAGTACAGAGCAGGGGATCCTGATATGAGGGTGTGACACAAGTACACAGAATGTGGAATTAATGAAGGTAACCAAAATGAAAGAGAGTACAAAGCTTTAACCCAGCAGGCATTTTTAGAGGCAGATTTTAAGGAGATACCTACAAAACATGTCTGCCCAAGCCAAAATGGAAATCCTATAAAGGGAAGTTTAACATTTACCTACAGCTGGGTATTTAGCCCAATAGCCCTGGCATTCTACAGTCTCCTTTAACATAGGAAGAGTGCAGCTCTAGCTGTGCCAGCTCAACAGTTCATCACTGATGGCAAAACAAGTAAAATGCTATTCTTATATTTTCATAAACAGTACGACATAGCTTTTCTCTGAGCCAATAAGTCATATCAGAAAAGGGATACATTTCCAGTGGACTGAGTTGGCAGCAGCTCTACCCTCGGCAGCTGAAAAATTGAGTTCCATTAAATAGTCTACAAAAAACTCACAAAACCAAACCAAGAACAACAACTAAAACCCCAAACATCTAAGTTTCTCTTAGCCTCCCTTAGATATGAAATGAAACAAGAAAACATAACTCCCTTCTCCACTTCTCTTTACAGACATTCCTCTATCTCAGATAATAACTAAGTATTAAGATTATAGTTAACTAATAAATGCTTCCAAAGAGTTAAGAAGCAATTCTTTACAGTATCTCCCATGTTAAAGAGCAGTCCCTGCATCTCCCTGTATTTTGAATTACAACTGCAAGACAGAAGAAGATGCAGCTGTGAAACAATCCCTAGAAAGCTGGCATGTTGCACTATCAGACTGAAGAATTACTTGCCACATGAGCAGGGGCTGTGGGAGAGATACAGGCTCCCTTGAGTTGCTGTGTAATTACCAGTCAACAGTGCCACAGTGATGCAACTGCACAAATGGCAACTTCTATTTACATAAGGAAGAGTTTTCATGGTGTTCACATTCTTATTATTATGCAGTATTTATATATTATGAATAAATTTAAAAGGTGCATTATACTATCAATGCACTAATGACATCTAGACATTGTAGCATTCAGCTTTAAACAAGAAACAAAGAAATCAAATTAAGTATGAAATATGTACATGCAAACACACAAAAGCACTCTTTACAATGGCTGAAAACTCATATTCACATACTGAAGGATAAAGATTAATGATTTCATTTAAACCAGACAATTAGCATTAAGAAATGGTGCATCATTTGAAATGTACTAGCAGTTACTCCAGTAGCACTGTAAGTGCCTTTATCTACAAAGTATTAGAACTAAGTTATTACATGGCTTTCTATGTGCTGTGTTTGAATGTCTGCTCAAATATGTGTTTTGGGAGAGAAAAACCTCTGAATAACAACAACCAACCAAACAACCCCCCTCTAAACCAAACCAAGAACTAGAATTACCAAACCCAAATATCTAATGTCTTACAAAGTCTGCTGCATGACATGACATGAGAGCTGTCCTTGAAAACATTTGTACAGGAAAGTCCAGTCCTTGAAGAATTAACACTCAATTCTCTTTGACACCAAAATGCATTTTTGGAGGTACTGTATATAATGTACAAGGAAAGAATGCAGTCACAGTAATAACAAGAAATATTTTGATGCATCATAGTGGATAGATAATTTGCAGAGCTACTCTAAACAAAGTCTAAAATAAAGGCTGAGTGACTGTTTCACTTGTCATTAACAAAACAAGTTTTAGAAGCCTAGCAAAGTTGACAGAACACAATAAGGTTACATGATGCATGCTGTTATTAGGCACAAAGGTCTATCAACGGAATTAGATTAGATTTTTTTACATGCAGCAATAAAAAAGTGATAGCTATCCCTTTTTCTCTTGAATATCTACTTACATTTTTCTTACGATACTCAACCTGGTACATCCAAAAATTCTCCATCTCAATTTTGGCACTGACTCTTAACAAACATGCAACCCACTCCACTTGAGAAACCTTCCTTGCTCTTGTGCAGAGGGATCTAGTAACGGAACTTGTAAAAGGAGAGGATTGTGTTGCATCTAACCTATCTAGGTCAATCAGTTGTTTCCTAAACATCTCATGAAGAGACATGTAACTGACACTGAAACACTGAAACTTATAAAAGCAGCGTTGTTTTATGTGCTTTCAGCAGGAGATCATTTGAATAGAGTACAGCTTGAGGGTCACATAGGCTAGGACAGAGGGGATGAAATCATAGAATCATAGAGACATAGAATCGTTTATATTGGAAGGAATCTTAAAGATCATCTAAATTTTACTGCTGCCCTTGCCATGGACAGGGAGACTTTCCGATAGATTGAGTTGCATAAAGCCCCATCCAGCCTGGCCTTGAACACTTCCAGGGATGTGGCACCTGGATAAACTGTGACAGTGCCTCACCACTACCACGGTAAAGAATCTTTCCTTGTATCTAATCTAAACCTACTTTGTCAATTTGAAGTGGTTCCCCCGTGTCCTATCACTACATGCCCTTGTAAGAAGTTTTTCACTGACCAGTATCTCTCAGTCCTTACCTGTAGAGCTGCTTTCAATGAATTCTTCTTCTTCCAGTTTGTGTTTGGGATTGCCTTGGCCCATGTGCAGGACCTTGCACTTGCCCTTGCTAAATTTCATGAGGCTCTCACAGATCAGGTCTGCCTCTCAAGCCTACCCATGTCCCTCTGGATGGCAACCCTTCCCTCCAGTGTGTTGATCACATCACTCACCTTGGTGTCGGCAAACTTGCCAAGGATGCACTCAATCCCACTGTCCATGCTGCTCACAAAGATATTAAACAGCACTGGTCATTTTTTGTTTTGAAAAAGGTAGTTTATTCAGAGCTTTTTTATAGTACCATGTGTGTGGACAAATCAACAAATGCTTCAGAAATTCAAGATTCACTTAAACAACAGGACATTACTTATTTGACACTAATGTCTACCTACAGGCACTATGGCACAGGTATGGCAAAGTCTCCTTATACATTAGCTCAGGAGACAATCATATAAAGCAAGGCTTTTTTTTTTTTTTTTTTAGAGATAGTGCTCTGAGAAGAACCCATGTACATTAGGAAAAGGTCAAAGCACTATCAGATCTCCAGGTCCAACACGCAAATATAGTCAGATGCATTCTATCACAAGAATTGCCTTTATCAGGACAACTACGGCAGTAAATCTCCCAGGTTTTAAGCCAACTATGTGATGGCAGTGTCCTCTGTCATTTATACAGCTCAAATTCTGTTCACTAAAATACAGACTGAGACCATAGGTTTTAATTGGCTCAAATACCAATAAAGAATTAAGCTAAAAGCTAATGATTATTAGTTGTCTTTGAAAATTTGTTTTAAGTACAGTGCTAAAAATGGTGGGCTTGATAAAAATGATACCAACTTAGCACTTTACATATACCTGCATACTGTGGCACAATCTATGGAATTCAATTTATAATTCTGACATATGGATTTAACTTTGTACTGTAGTTCTGGTATAACTGCCTCTGCACACACCCTGTGCACTTACCCATCTGTTTGCTGGGTGGTCCAGGACCTGCCCCTGTCAGTCTGTGCATACATGATAGGACTAGATGACCTGAGACAAGGTTACTTGGCTGAACTGCTCCTTCGGAACAACACATCTGATTAACTGCTATAGGACCTCTCCATAGAGGAATTTCAGGCAGCCTAAAGAGATTCCCCCAGAAGGCTCCTCCTGTGCCCAAGACAACTGATAAGCACCATTTATCATTTTAACTACCTACTATCTTGGGTAGTTAGCATCTGAAGTGAGGGGCTCTATCAACAGGCAGCTGTTGCACCAGGATTCTGACTGATCCGACAGCTGACTCATGCAGTTGCTGCCACAGAAATGACCAATTTGCTTATAGGTAAGACACTTGCTCCCTATGCAGATAACATCATGTACAACAGTCTTATTACACATTTAATGAAGGAGGTGTTTTATATGTAGCTTAAGGTAAACAATAGCAATGAATCAGACATGCTGCAGTGATCACATAGGATCACAGGCCAACTGTATCTAAGAACAAATGCAGTTTGGGAAGTCTTGGTTTGTGGAACTTCCCCTGATCCAGGTGATGATGTCCTGCAAAGACAGAGCCTCCCGTCACTTACCACCATCTGAACAATGAAAAACAATCCCATTTGAGAGATCTGACTCAGTGCTGGCTGCTTCTCTGAGTACGGACTTCCTTAGCCATAGTTTCACTTCAACTTCCAGTGCAGTTTTATGTGTCAGTCTAAAAAAAATCACTGTGGATTTTCTCCTTTATGTTCAGAAGATTTTAACTATAGCAAGTGCTGTTTTCAAGAGCACAGAAAAATAAAATTACTTTAATCTTTCAATAATTTAAAAAATGTGATTTTTGGTTTGGGGCATTTGAGGCTTTTTTCCCTGCATAAACTCAAGTCTGGGTCTCTCATAAATTATGGAAACCTGACATATAGTTTGTGTGCTCAACCAACAGTTTTAAAAGATCTATTCAGAAAAAAACTCAACAATATACTGTCAATAAAAATTCATCTTTATTTCAATTGTTTCCTTTCCCTCTTTTTACCCCTTAGTTCATTTATTACTGAAGCCTCCTTAATTATTTAAAAGACTTCTCCGTTGCTTTTAATAATACATTACTTCTTCTGTGGAAGAAGTGAAGCAAATTCATCTCCATGAAAACACTGAGGTATCAAAACTGAGAAAATCCTGCAACTGAGAATGCAAGGGTTGAAATAAAATATACATAACCAAAAACAAAGGAGAAGCAAAACAATGCAGCTCAGTTCTGTTCCACCTGGCAAACTTGTCTTCAGCTCTGAATTTCTACTTCACAAATCTAAACCACCCATATACATGATTTTACTTTGTATTAGGGTTTATTCTAACATGCCACCATCTCAAATGTCTGCAGAGGAACAGAGATTATAAACACCAGTGATAGGGCTTTGCAAAACCAAAGTCTTGGCGTGCAGAAACAAATCGTGTCCTGGACATCAACAAAACTTGGTTTTCAGATCTATAACCCCAGGGGATAACTGAACGGACCTCAGAAAAGAAGTCATGGTAATTGGTTCTCAAATGAATGATTTCTACCTCCAAACCACTGTTTTCTTCTGATGCAGTTCCACAGCCTTTTCCATTAAGAGTCAGTTTCCTGATGCCACACTTCCTGCAGCTGTGCAGCTCTAACTGCTATTGTATTTGAGAAAGAGATCTTCATGAGGCCATATCCAAAAGATGGTCTGCTTTGGTTTGAAAGGTTTCTGATAAACACACTTTGGAAATGTATGCCAGTTGTACAGATCTCATTTGTGTGGCAAATGTTTAAAAATATTCTTACTGCCTTTATTCAAAAGACATTGAGGATTTTTCAGCTTTTATCAAATACACAAGTACACCTTCCCCACAAACTCACTGTCCAGACCACCTCTGATTCAAGTGAAAGCATGCATCATTAAACCAGGGTGCACAAAGCACATGACAGCTAATATTTTCAATGTTTAAATATTAAACAGGTACATATTTAAACTATTTATTTATTCACAGAAGGCTGCTACCTGCCTCCTACACCACAGGACTATCAGAGTTTATTACAATAGAATCATCCATGGGCAGTGAGCAATTTACATTTCTCATACACCTTATCAAACACTTCTTTTGAGAAGAAATACCTAGGAATGACTTATAATCCTGGTAGATTAACCTGTGAATAAAACTGGTATCAGGACATTTTAAATACACACAGATACAGTGATCTGTATCTTTCTTACTGTCACAGTCGTTGCATGTTTTTCCTAACAGTCCCAAACTATACCTTGACAATACCTAGCTTCAGGCTAGCTGAATACCTCTGAATTGTTAGCTTCTTAAAATAGTCTCTGAACACTTCTAAATGGCACCCTACCAAACATTCTGCTGTGAATGTATTACACAAAAGCTTAGCACTGTGGAGTAATAGTCACTTTCTTGGGATAAAAGGCAAAGGAGGCTGTTGCATTTAATGAGCCTCAACCACAAATCATTCTTCTTGCTTCACTGGTCTCCAGTGGACAACTTCTAGCTAAATAAAAAGTGACTGTTGTTTGTGTCTAAACAAGTCTTACGAGTTTCAATATCACATGATTAAGAAGGCAATATTATTAGAAATATTTTCAGGTAAGTTGTATCTCTGAAAGAAAATTGTTTAACACAACTTGAGGATAAGTTTCAAAGTAGACCTGCAAAATAATGGAAGGCAAAAAAAGCACCCAATTTGGATTATTTATCTACAGCAATTTGATACTTCTGGGACAAGAAAATGGCGTCTGCCTGAAGGTAAAAACATTCACATTTCCAGGTCAATAGTATAAATCAGACTGAAAAACATCTCTGACATATACTGGTTACACTGAAAAGTCCCCATCTGAGATCCTGCTTTTTTCTCAAGGGGGACAGAAGAACAATTTATAATTAGATGAATGGGCTCCAACTATGTTTTTATTACATTGATCGCTTATGGTCATTTGGTCAAAACAAACTATTTTTGCCCAATTTACAGCTAAGCAATTCTAGGAATGCTGCATTAAAGAAAGCAGACAGTTTATGAGTTGCCATCTAAATTAAAGAATCCAGTAAAGCAAATATCACTTCTCCAAGGAAAAACAAAATTCCTACTCAGTCCCAAGTCCCTTCTACAACAAGTCTTCTCCTCAATCTGCTACAGATCTTCTAAATTATTTGTGTAATTTACTTCTTCCTTCTAAGCACACAGACTCTTTGTACATCTACAACCACCATTTCCCTCTTCACTGAGCTATAGTAACTGTCATTATAAATTACTGTTTTCATTTCAGCCAGCCCTGAAAATTTAGTCAGGTTCTTATCTGACATGGTACAAAAAAATATTGAATGAAGAAAATTTTTGGTGCAAAATGGGAACCTATACATACTTCAATATCTAATGTATGCAGAGAACAATTAAAACACCTGTTTTGTTCACTATATGAGCATACCAGGCTGAGTCATATCAGCACATGTCAGAAAAGTTTGATTCTGCAAGATGCTCAATTCTCCCAGATTTTGGAGAGCAGGTGAAGAACCTTCAGAAGAATTTGGTGCTCTCAGGATCTTCAACCTAATGTCACCATCATGGCACTCCATTACAATCAGTTAGGAAGAAACAGGAAGTTATTTGATCTTCCAAGCAGTAACAGCATTTTCAGACACTATGGTAAACAAAATGTGCAGAAAAAGAGTAACGTGATCTATTTGAAAATGGGGACAGAAATAATTTTAGTTTTGTAAACTTCTAAAGTTAAGCTAGAAATAGTTCCACACAAAATAATCTGGGAAGATTTCTTCCCTCATATGACTGCAAATCAGCTCTGTAAAAGACATAATTTTAAAAATATTTGTAAAAGTAACTTTTGCAATATAGTTGTTTGTTTGGGCTTTTTTAAAGGTTCAATTAAATTTTCTATTAAGAATCAAGAAAGAAGTCCCACAACACTCTCATCACTGTGTTTCCAACAGTTTTGCAGGAAAAATAAAATCTGGATGCTATATCTCACAATCAGCTTGCATGTTTTTACAGCATCCCAAACACCATGCTACAAAAATCTCTTTCTATCTGTACAATACTAGCCTTCCTCATTTTGAAGACAGATAAACAAATCACAAGCCTGTCACAGATCTACCCAGCATGTGATCTTTTTTCACCATGTGAATTCCCTTTGCAGTAACTGAGGTGTCTTGAATAGTTCCCATGCATTTCTGGAATTCCTAATGCTTAAATCTGAACAACTGCCTTCACTACTCAGGTTTCTGTAAATACCACTTTATAGTGATAATGTAATATGTAACAACTGAGATTCATAATACACTAAGTTCTAGATACTCCAAGCTGACATGCAACTTTTCTAGAATATGAATCTGAACTATGATACCATCATAAAGAATATTACCAGATTTCTAACAAAACTGTTGGGACTGTTACATGACAGAATATGAAACCGAGTGTTGGAATCCTGGATGCTGAGAATTTTATACTTTCTGTGCTGAAAGACACAGACTTGCAAGAGAGCACTGCATTTGACCTGAGGCTGTGGAGAAGACTTCCAAAATTGATCAACAGCACTGGGATTATGGGTGTGTAGTTGGTTAGAAGTATGTAATATCACAGGGTGGAAACTTAGATTTTGGAGTTTTAGAATATAGAAATAAATATGAAGCAAGATGGAGGTTTTAGGGTGGAGACAGGTTGTTCTTCTTTACCTTCTTTTTCCTTCTTCTTCATGGGTTTGGGTGATGTTTTGTAATTGGACAGAAAAGTCCGCATTGCGGGCTTTGGGGGATCAGTTATTGGGTGAAAAGGGAAAATAACCTAGGTGTCATTTCTTAATTGGATAATTTAGTCTTAAAAGACCTTGTAACAAGAGATAGTTAGCCATTTTGTGTCTTGCTAATGAAAGACTGCAAAACTCATGGCTGTAAGGCTGTTTCGCTGATAAGAAATAATAAATACCTGAGTCCCAACAATCCCAGCCTCGACAGAGGTAGAAAAAACGAGCAGAGAACCCACACCTAGAAACTTAAGAGTTAACAAAAGCATACAAAGATAGACAGTTTTGTTTGGTTTGGTTGCTATTCTAAAATATATTATAGCAGTAAATAATATAGCAGCATTTGTTTCAGAAAAGACACATAAAGAGCTTCATGTGACAAATTCTTATACAGCATACCTGAGGTCAGCACTGTTAAATAAAGAAAAATCTGGATACTTGATAATGCTTTAAAACAAAGCACTTTTTCAAGAACGAGACACAGAACAAGAATATAATACACCCCCCCTTACTGCCATGCATGTCCCAGTTAAAGGAATTAGACACATATAACCTGAGAGGTGAAAGCTTTGTGTACTCACATCCCCATCTAGTGGCCTCTGGTCATCAGAATCTCTGGATGGACTGATGTCCTGCCGCATCACCCAGATAGGCTCCTTAGGTTCATCAGGGGTATAAGGAGAACGGATGGTCCTTGTCTTCACTTCTTCAATAGCCTCTTTAATATCCTTGATAGCCAGGGAAATTGCATCTCTTTTTTCCTTGCTGTACCTCTGTACAGATTCTCCCGAGCCAGATGTAACTCGAGAACCAGATGTTAGCTGACCATTACTTTCATGCCCACCACTGACAAGAGCCTGGTTGTGCTCCAAACTCTGCTCTGACTCTGGCATGTCTTCAGCTGCCTTGTCTAAGCTCTGGGAGCTCATGCTCTGCTTCACCTCTGCTACGATCTGATCAATGTCCTCCTCTTGTTCATAACTATCCATTCTTGGGTAGGGTGCAAACTCTGCTTCCTTTTCAGGACTGTCAGACTCTCCATCAGACCGTTCATCATAATGGTGAAGGCGGGCACCAAGTGCCTCCTTGCGGTAATTGTCAGCTTCCTCTCTCTCCCGCTCATACTGCTGGATGCCCTCCCTACCATCAAGATCTGGTGTGTCTCCTATTTCCTCATACACGTGCTCCTGCAGCCCATAGTCAGCATAAGCCTCGGCATACTGTTCATCCTCTCCTCGGTGGAAGAGGCGATGTGTGTATACGTAACCCGAATAGGCTGCATTCATGGCTTCCTCGTGCTCAATGGAATGGAAATGTAAGTGATTGGGTAATGTTCGGTTATGAATGGCTTCGCCATGCTCCGCCTCGGCATTCTCCGTATACTCCTCAGACTCAGGCCTGTACTGCACTGCATATGCACTCTCATCCTCGTTTTCCTGCACTCTCTCAACGTCGTAACTGTCCTCCACTGTGGCTATCACATCCCCTTCTGCAGTATCCGTGTGATTGTGGAAACCACTCTCAGTGCTGGCTGACCGAGCTAACATGCCTTCCTCCTCCTGCCCAGACAGGCCCACGTGGCTGCTGTTGGTGTGCCCTGGGTAGCGAACCACATACCTCTGTTCCTCTTCCACCTCTGAGTGCTCCAGGTCAGCTTCCACTGACTCACTCACTGCTCTGTTTGCTGGCTCTTCACTGATCTCCCCCTCAGGTGGTCCAACCAAATGGTTCATGGCAAGTTTTGGAGAGTAGGTCACTTATTCTGCTGACATTTTGTCTATCACAGCTGGAAAGAGATAAAAAAACCAACTCTGACATTACTCCCAATAAAAAAAGTGGAGTTAATAAATAGAAGCAACAAAATGCACCCTTCCTTCCCAGCAGACAAGCATTTGACTCAGCTCTGCAGTCAGATAATAGACAGCACAACAGTATGATCTCCCATGCAAATGATCTCCAGCAGCAGCAACCATCAACAATACCCTTGGGGACTGCACTTCCCCCTTCCATGGACAAATTCTTTATGGAAGTGTAATTTCAAAACAACCCCTTAGAGATACCCACATGCACTGCAGTGGCATTGCAATGATGCTGGCATATTAGAAAAGCTAATATTTGCCAGGAGCTGAACCATGTCAGAGATGACAGAAATAGTTCACCTTTGCTCCAGCACTTTCCCCACGGATCACTAACTTGGAGCCAAGGAAGGATGCTGTAATGTAAAACAGCAGATTTAGTCCTGTCACAGGAGTCTGCAGTTATTCAGATACATGACAGCTATGCATTCAATAGTTCTTCAGTATGACATCTTCAGGTGAACTAGTCACCCTATGCACTTTTAAAAAATCACTAGAAATTAAAGTTGTATTCTCAGGGCACAGTACATCTGAAGCACCTGTTTCTTCTTCCTAGAGAAGCACACAACAACTAGATACAACACAGTTATCTTTCTGGAATCTACCTATAATCAGTTAAGATGGCTTCTTTCCTAAAACATGGTGAACACATTTCTAATATTTATAACCATGGCTGCCTTGAGACTAGTAGGGCATCTCAGCCTTGCTGAGTAAAAAATCTCAAAAGGTTATATACTACTAGAGAAGTCTGCCAAGAATAAAAACTATGCAGGGAACAGAAATAGGCCTATCTAGCCCATAAGGTTTTATTTTTATAGAACAGCTTCAGCTATTTGGAACCTTGTCCTATATGTTTAAGATGCAGTGTCATAAAGATGACATGTAATGTCCTTTTGGCTACCTAAATCAAGCTATATATCCATAAATAAAATACAGCTTTAGCTTGTGACTGATAAGTACTAAAAGAAAAGGTACTTATTGGAAGACTGCTAACTTGAAGGATCTATAAAAGCATGTGTCAATTGCCAAGTAAAAAAATTAATGTGAATATGAAATAGAACTTGGATCAAATCTAGTAAACTGAGGCAGGGAGGCTCAGGTGGCACTTTGCTGACTAAATGAGCTCTGTGCAGAAGTAGGAATAATCTCCTGTGATGAGAAGGCAACAGCATTGTCACTTGCTCTCTGTCAGAGAAGTTGACAGGCAGGCAAGCCAAGGTGTGAGCCACTTACATTATACTTCCACAGGAAATCCAGAGGGTGCAGCTTCCAACTCAGAGAACACTCCTTGTTTTTGTTACATCTAATGTTTTAGCCCTTTAAACACAGGAGTCCTTATTAAAAAAAAATACAGTTGTAAAGTAATAGCTAATAAATCACATGAGGTGGACCTATAAGGATGTTGTACACAAACTAATCCCTTTTCAAAATAACTATGAAAAAACCCAATTTGTTTTTTTCCACTTAATGAAGGTGTGTTAGTAAGATTTCAGTGACAAGATAAAGTCTTTTCCTGCTAAGATTTCCAAGACATTAGGAAAGAATGGGCAAAATACAGGTGTATATACTGGTGTGCACCAGAACTAAACACTCTTCCCCCATCAAAGCATATGGTAAGAAATCAAGAACAACAATATTGGACAGCTTTCCACTTTTAGCCCAGAAAAAGGGTAAGGATGCCAAGGTGCAAGAGCTCTTTGAAAAATCCTTCCCAAGAAGGATGAGAGCAGAGGAATACATTCGGTACAGGTAGCTTGGTTTGCACCCTGCAGTGTGAGCTGCAGATTGAGCTCTGGGTGGCAGGAGCCCCAGGCAAGAGGCTGGGAAGTGACAACTCTTTGCATAACACAGGACCCAAAGATGCTGGCACCAGCCAGGTGGATGGACAGGATGGATACTGAGACTTGGGCGGAGCCATAGACTCGGCAGGAGAAGTGAGACTTTGGCACACTTGGACTATGAGGGGACAAGAGCCCAAGGGTTCCTTTGTTCAGGCTCCCTCCTCCGAGGCTCAGAGCTTGAGCTGTTTCTGTGTTATGGCACCGTGAACAAATGCCTTTATGCCTTTAACCAAGCCTCTGCTGTGGGAAATCTGGGGTCATACTGGCCAAGAAACCTGGGCTGACCCTGTGAGAATTTGTGGGGGTCCCATCAGGTCACTGGAGTGGCCACCATGAAGGGGCTTTGGTCCCAGCTGTGACAGCCCCTGGTGGTGGGAGAGTGACTGCCAGAGCCTTGTGAATGGTCAGGCTGGGAAGGTTCTTTATATGGCCTGGTTTCATTGAAATAAATTATAAAATTTCCACTCCTTTCCACATAGACAGAATTAGGTTAAAATAGAGGGTTAATTAAAAAATCTAAGTAAATTTATTGCATTCAACTAGCCCCTGACTTGTGACTCAGTGTCATTGGTCACTCCCAGAACAAGGGTAGTGCTAGTCAAAACAAATCAAGTAACAGATAAACACAGGATAATGATCAACTTTCTTAAGTTTTATCATGTGTCCTGATACATCTTTAATTTAATTATGTTTTTTAGAAAAGAAGGCAAAAAATCGGCTACATGAAGATAACTCAAGCCAAATAAGGTATCAAATGCCATAATTTTTATGACAATAAAAGTGATACTTGCTGAAAAAAACTGATAATTGCTGAAAAAAAGTTATCCTATTTTAGAAGTTTTAATACATGCTTGCAACATAATGAGTTTTATGGATGCAGCATTGCATTCTTTTTCCCGGTCCCTGGCGGCTCGGGGAGCCCGGCTAGGCTCAGAGTATTGTCCGGGAGCCCAGGGTTGCCACGTGGTCTGGGCACTCTCGTTTAGTGCACCAGCGTGGGCTGGCCGCGCTCTGTAACCGGCACTGAGAGGAGGCAAAGAGGCGAAGGAAGGCACACCCTGTCCTTGCAGTTGGCTGGAGAAGGTTTATTGCCGCATGGTGCTGCGGTGGAGAGCAGCGACCGCTCCCAGCGCCCATGTGGACAATATGGCGACAAGACAAAGGAATGCAAGGGGTTTTATAGGGGGTGGGCAGACATGGGCAGAAGCCCCCCTCGCATCAATGGGGACAGACAATGGGGGAGTGACGTGGACCACAGCAACCAATGGGAACACGACAGGGATGGATACAGGGTTCTGGGACGAATGGGAATGCAGGGATAGGGTAACAGACACAGAAGTCTCAGGAATGAACAGGGGGGTGACCACAAGACTGACATGGGGATGCTCCAATGGCAGACAACCTGGAGTGAACCACTGTGAGGGGAAATGGGGGTACATAGAACTGGCTAACTAACATTTAACAGAACCCCTGACGAAACCAACCCGGGATGCAACATATGGACAGACAGCATCACTGACATGTCTTAGAGAGATTACAAACCATACAAAATATGGCTAAATAACATCTGGGAGACCCATCATTTTCCTCTGACAAAGTCATAGCTTCCAAAGTTCCATGTGTAAAATTTTTCTCATTTAAAGAATACTCTCAGCTTGATTTCAACTACTGATATCCCAAAACTTTCAAGGTTGCATATTTTGAAGGGATGAGGTGGAAATGTTAAGCTTTACTAAAAGCTTTTTACTGAAAAACACCCTTCTGTTTGCCTTTCCTCCAATAAATTAAATTCAAGCTTTTCATTTTGAAAAAATAACTTATTATTTATTTTGAAATCTAAAAAAAATTCTTAGTTGTTTCAAAGTAAGTTGACTTAGAAATCTGATTTGAATGGATGGCCTTAGGTCAGCTCAGTCCCAGTAACCTTCAATGAAAAGTAAGCTTCTGAGTCAAGAAAATTTTTTTTTGTTTAACAATCCGTCTTTAGGACAGTGAATTAATGAACACCCATGAAGATTGGGGGTTAGAATTTACTAAACCTCTGTTTATACATGGTAGCTGGAAGACTACTAAACCCCACTTATTATCTATTCTTAGCAGCCCTTTCCTCAAACAAATACAAGGCCTGCCTGATCTTTCCCACCAGACCTGCAAAAAACCCTTTATTTCCTGCAAGCAAACAAAAATCAATAATCTACACAAAATGCTATAGACAGAAGAGAATATAAGCAAGAGAGGTTATCCGACCTTGGAAATATAGACACAGCACCCAGCACCCATCTGAATGATATTATAGTTTCACATTAATTACCCAGAACAGCAGCTGTGCTCTGGTAATCACACATATTTGGGAAAATGCTCTGTAAGTGCTCTTAGCTTTGCACACAGGACTTGATGGATGAATCTGTGTCCACAATAGAGAAACCAGAAGTTGATTACTACTGCAACTAACTCTTTGCTGAAGGTTAAACTACCTTCCTGTCCGTAAAGAAGAAAAAAATTAATATATTCACATATTTCTTAAGCAACATAAAGTTGAAAGTTTAAGAATTTTTCTCTACTACTTTAAAACACCATTTTAGAGCAGACTATCATCTCAGAGCAAGAACTCAACACACATGCCAAGTTCTACTCAGGAAATTATAGGCAGTAAGAAAATGTGGAAGTGTGAGTATTCAGATTCCAATTTAGTTTGTTATCTCTTACCAAAGTCCAGGTGAATAACTGTTTGATTTCTCATATATGCAGGCAGAAAGAAAACAATTGTTATTATTATTATAAATATTACTTTAAGGGTTTCTTTTATAAGAGCATTATGCATCGTATTTCCACAATTTAACAATGACTTGAATAAAAGCTCACACTCTTTATATGTCTGTATACTATATTTACTGTCTCAAAACAAAGCTGTGTGCTACATTGAAGCTAGACTACACACACACACACACACACACACACACACACACACACACACGGTTTTCTGTCACATAAAGGATAACAGGATAACTCAGGAAGGGACCATAGGAGGTCTCCAGTCCAACCCTGCTCAAAGCACAGCCAGCTTTGAGCTAAGAACAGGTTTCTCAGGGCCTTATGCAGCTGGCGGTTGATAACCTCCAAGACCAGCAATGGCAACAGCTTGTCTGGGCCCCAACACCAGCACTGGACTGTCCTTGCGGGAAAAAAAGTTTCTTCCTTATATTCAGTTTCAATTTCTCCTGTTTCAACATGTCTCAGCTACCTCTAACCTTCCCGCCCACTGCACACTACTGTGAGGAGCCTGGCTGCATCTCCCCCATCCCGTGGGCAGTTGACATGGAAGCCATCCCTCCTCCCAGCTGAAGCAGAGCTGGTCCTGCAGCCTCTTGTGCATCTCTTGTGGCTTCCCATCATTTCCCACCAGTATCATCCCTGTGTCAGGGACTCAAAAGGGAGGCAGTACCCAGGTGGGTTCTAGCAGGCTCTGAGCAGAGGGGATAGTTCCTATCCTACCCTCTCTCTCAGAATCATGCCTGACTCATACTGCCCCAGGTGCACCTGACCCTTATTTTGCTGTCTGGGCCTTGTCTCAGATCTGCTACTTATCCCCACCAGACCCAGCCTGTATCATCATAAGGGGTAGTTACATACATACATATTATTTTTGGTAATTAATTATTTCATTTATAAGAAGCATAACTGTTTCTCCTTATCTGGCAGTTGAGTGTGTGAGCAAAATAATTTTGTCTTCCTTGAAATACTTCAGCCACATTCACCCATGTCTTCCATGAAAAATAGCTATTCTTTTAACATACTTACATGTATCTCCAAATGACACTAGGAATACAGAGGCCTCTGACCGAATTTTCAAAGGCATCCCACCTCAAGTGGAAGTCTTCTTGGCACACGCACTGAGAAATTTCTTAAAACACCTGTTTTTCCTGACTTCAGCTGAAACATAAACTTTAAGAGATTTAGAGATTTTAGAGGACCTAAGATTTTAGTTAGAGATAAGCCTTACTAGAGTTAATTAAAATAAATGAGTAGGCCTTGGTGAAGTTAAGAGTTAGTAGTTAGATAATAATTGATTGCCTGTCAACACAATGTTTAGTTAGCTGGGTTTATAATGAAGAATATAGAAACTGACGAACAGCTTTTAGGAACATAAGACAATTGTGGGCCTCCTCTGTTCTGAAACCAATTGAAGACAGGGAATGGGAGTTCTACCAAGGTTCATTTGTCGTATTTGCATTGAAAAGGTAGAAAGGTCAGAATGAGGAAGACTTCATTTATTTCCTCATTTTGGGACCCCTCCCCATGAAAGGGACCACTGACCCATTTCAAGGAACAAACTACACATGCTTAATAGCTTTTGGAATGATTAGCATACGAAGCAAGGAATGGGATGTACTAAATTATGAATATGTATTTGTATTTTGGGTATTCAATACTTGTATGGATAAAAGGACTCTGTAATCATTTGAAAGGTGTGATGTGTATTTGGGAGCTATCCCGCACACTGCCTGGCGTCGCAATAAACATACACTTTCTAACTTTAAACTGCTAGAGTTTTTGTCCGTCACAGTTGGGTATCAGTACTAGATCAATATCCATATTTCTTTAATAAATCACAGCAACACACCAATGTTTCACTAGTACAGATTTCAAGAAGATATATGAACACAAGCTACCTCTCAAAAAACCAACATAATCTTTTAGCAAACAGATGACTTTGACAACCACCTTAATTTTTTTTTTTTCTTTAAAAAGCCCCTATGGTGGGAAATTTCTGAGAATCTGACAACATATGCAATGCCTGCTTTGAAGGAGTTCTCCTCCTGTATTAGGTAACTCTTTTCTGAACTGCAACCTGCTTGGGAAACCTCATTGCTTCTTCTGCCATGTGCTAAGTAAGCTCATCCAAAACACCTTTAAATAAAAAAGCTGTGAAACATATTTCTTGCCAGTCAGCAAAAGCAGCACCTGGAAAGTAACATTAACATCCCACCACATGCACACACACACACATTGCTTCATAATGAGGCTGAAAAGCTGTGAACACTTACAGTAACTATAAAGCAGAAAAGATGCATGCACAATATTGCTTTGCACACAAGAACCCACAACTTTTGTTAATAGTAGACAGATTTAGAATTACCAGCATTTAGAGCAATCAAAACACTTTACACTTTTCTTCCCTTCCAATTCACAGATTTTCAAAGCTAAAATATACTCCTGAGCAAGAAATACCATTCAGTAACCTTCAATGCAAACAGTCCAGATCTCATAAATACTTTAGGGCACTGGAGATGGGGAGCACCCTGATTAGAAAAGGAACAGATCCTTCTCACCACCTAACACTGAAGTCCTGCCTACACAAGAAATAGAGGCAATACATGGATGGAAGCCATCCATCTGCTGCCAGACAAAGGTTAACGGATATTATGGCCCAAACAGACAAAATTAATTAAAACCACTAGAGAAAAATCTTGACAAGGAACCACAGGCAACCTCTGTAGTGAAGTGCAATGATTAGACACACAGGACCAAAACCACCTTTAAAAACACATCACAAATCCCAGATCGTAAGTGGTTGAGGGAATAAATTTACTATTGTCATCACCAAAATGATTAAGCTTCCTAAGTAATAGTCCTATTAACAGCTAAACTAAGGAAATGTAGGGTTCTCTTTCACTCTGATGTCATTTTCTGATAAGTTACTGCTGGGTTTATTCCTGGGTATTAGGTCTTGCATCTTTAAATAGCAGACAGATCATGTAAAACGTAAAATGCTGGAATTGTTACTCTGGTATTCAAAACATGGTAATAAATAAAATCAATTTTCAAAGGAGAATGAAAAAAATTTAAAAGTACATATTGTCAGAGTATCACAGCATTTAAAATCAGTATTACTGATGTCAGTATCTGTTAGAAGTACAACTATGAAACATGAATCTATACCAAATCTAGAGTTCATGGCTGTTTGTAATTTACTATTCTTCCTCCCCTATGTAAAAGGGCAGAACTGTCTCAGAGAATACCGTATAAAATGCTGGCTCCTCAGTGATGAATTCTGAATTCAAATTATCTTTACAATAGTGACATTTTTATAGCAATGAAGACTACCTTCTTCTCTCTATTTGAACAAAGAGGGATTAGATCTAACCTACCAAAAAGAAAAAGAGAAAAAAATCAACCCAACAAGCCCAATATCCTTCCCATCCCCTTAAGAGTCATTAATAGTGCAATATAAATAAATGTAGACAGAACTAAATTATATGATCCAGTGAACTGCAGGGCATGACTACCTTCAAGGTGATTAAGGCCTCAAGCCTTACTGACAGAGTAAAAACACTTATGTCCAAAAAATCCTTGGATTTTCCTCCTCTGGCTACACATAAAGACTTGATCAAACCTTTCTAGATGTAACAGTCTTCCTCAGGTGCATTCTAGGCCAGTGTTGCACAGTCTACATGCAACTACCTTGGATACAAGCGAGACAGAGGATTGATTGAATTCCACTTCAACTTTCCCTCCTCAAAACACCAATTTTGTTACAGGAAAGGAAGTTTTCAATTGATTTAAATGCTAGCTTTTTGAATTCTTTTATGCAATCAATCCACAGGTTGTGTCAGGTACACAGAAACATTTGGATGATATTGAGACCACTTCAAGGGTTTTATAGAATGTGATAGAAGGCTTTTCAGCAAATACACAGCTTTAAGGAATATCAAGCTAAACAAAAGACAGTGAAGTCCAGCTAGTTAAGTCTGTCAGCATCATCAGCTTCTTCAGCTGAGTCACAGAACACTGTTTCAACTCATGGAAATTGTACAGAAATGTGCTGAAACCCTAATAACTTCTGTCACTCAATCAGCAAATGCATTTGTTCTGAGACACTCATTATTACCTGAGAATTTCAAGCTAAGGATATTTCCTCATGAAAAGCAATCATGGTCCAGACAGCATAGAATTAAAAGATCTGATCCTCCCTTAGTTAATTTTATTTCACAAGTTCCAAAGGAGTTGTACTTGAATTAAACTCAAAAACGGGGACATACAAGACACAGAACTTCCTTGCCTTTCATGTACTCAAAAAATGTACCACTGCCTGGTAACACATAGTTACCAGAAACACTGGATTACACAATCTCCTAACCCCAATCCTCCACCCTATTTTTATACTAGGAAAAAGAAACACCTCAAAATAGACAGCTATTATTTAAACTTTTATTTTTATTTTACTTGCACTTTACAATGTGTCTTTTTGACAATGACTTTTACAAGTCTTTCTCTGAGAAAATCGTATGTCAAAGACAATATGTAGGATGTGAAGGTATTATTCAGAGTAGAAAAGTATGAGCCAGAGAGAGAGATGAGATAGCTAAAATTCCCAGGTATTTGGTCATGAGCATGCAAGTTCTCACCAATCAGAACAACTGAACTAATACTTTTTATCTGTGATACAATAAGCTTTTAAAGGACCTGATATATATCTGGACTGCACTATTAAGAAGAAGGTTTCAAGTACTAGCTAGTTTATCTCTTATTACTTATTTCTGAGTGACAGCAGGACATCAGGTATCTGCTTCCTTTTACAGAAATTAAGTAAGCAAGAGCATGTAAGGGCTGCGGGCTAGCAAAAACTCATGAAGGAACAGTGAAATCCCACCAACAAAGGTATTTTATTTAAAGATCAGAGTCATAACTGAAGTTACAAACAAAAAAAAAAAAAAAACCACAAAACCAACCAACCAAAAAAACCCACAAAAAACCAAAACAAACCTCAAAAAACCAAAACAAACAAAAAACCAAAAAAAAAAAACCCACAAAAAAACCCACAACCAACCCTGCCCCCGAAACCCATCAAACAAACAAACAAACAAAACCCCTTGGTGGTTTCAAACTGCAATATTCCTAGAATTAAATGCTACTTCAACAGATTCAGTCTTCTAGGTATACTTGTAAGTATCTAGCAGGGGAAAGAACACCTCACAAGAAACAAGAACTATGGCACAAAACAACAGATGCAAAGAAGAAGGAAACAGGAATGCATACATACAGGTTACAGGAGATTAAGTTTTTTTCTCTTCTTTACATGGGCAGCTGTCTCTTGTACTCTTATTTTCAGTTGCCATTTTAGCCCATATAATAAGCCCAATCTCATCTCTAACCATCAACTTCTAACACTTGCATATCATTTTACTACTTCTATTTCAAGAAGCTGCTGATTCAGTCCACATTAAAGTAAGAAAATCAAAGCTACACAGACCAGCTCTCAAGTTTCCAAAGGCTCCAAAGAAAACTGATCTGCCGCTTGTATTTTCTCACAGACTGGCAGCTGTGAGAAAAGTTACAGTGTCCAACCATACAGATAGTCCCACAGTCATCTCCAAAACCGTATGGGAAGATGGCACACAATTATTTCCAAGTATAGTCCTGAGGGAAGAGGTAAAAAACTCTCAAGCACATCGTCCACTGTTACAACCTTTCTGAAATGCTGTGGCCACTTGTCAGCATTAAAGCAGATGCACCACAAGGCACTGCACACCAAATTTTCATTAGCAGGAGTGGTCTTTGGCTAGATCAGCACCTATCTGCATTTGACTGGTGTCACCAGACATATCTGCCTGCTCCCCAAATAATTTTTTCTCCTAGCTTGTAACATTAGCAATTTCTGTGCCTTCCATGAGTTTGAAAGCAAGATACAACCTGTGCTACCCCTCCAGAGCTGATGAGATAAGGATTACTCAACCCAACAGGGAGGACATCATCATTCGTTTCTCTGAACTAAGGAAGATCTTGACTGAGACCTACTTTTACAGCACAAGCACATTCCTGTTACTGGAAATAGCTGCTCCAAGGCGACTACACATGAAATCTGTTACCCAGGCATAATTAAACCCTAATGAAGGCTGACACTTCTCCACTTCTGCAGCTTACAACAGAACTTGAGGAGTATTAGCAATTGCACTGTACACAGCTCAGGGTGCTCAGATGCGCAGCTTGCTCACAAATTACAGTCTGAGCAGGGAAATGGAAGTGATGCCTGGTTGCAGCCACTGGGGTCCCATCAGGTTAAGAAAAAAAAAAAATCTGTTGATGTTAATTTTAAGTTAACTAGATCACACACACTACTACCAGATAGTGCAAATCAAAAGCAGACACATTCTGTAAAAGGCACAACACTTCCCATACACTTGCCAGTCTCTACCTGCTAAGGAAATAAACTGATCAGAGCAGCACAGCTACACAGGAGAGTTTGGAAGAAAATGAAGAAAATTGAGGAGAGTCACTCAGCATACTTTTCATATCTCTATGCAGTATTTACAGCTAGAACCTCCACACAGACCAGTCCCAGTCAGGACACACAGACAACAGGAAAGAGGATATAGTGTAACAACATTTAAAGATAGAGTCACAGGCAAAACCGAACATAAATTAAAAATTTTCTAACTGCACATAATGTGGCAGTCACCAAGTTTTAAAAATTACTTGGACCCTGCCCTACAGTGCTTTTGTCTACCTTCAAAAGAGAAACAACACCTAAAAGAAGTTATTTTTTCTCCTCTTTTTACATAGCAATACTTAGATTTTAGCAGAAGTGTGTATTCCATGTAAAATATTTTATTATGCATTCTTAACATTATAAAATCCTTTTATATTATTAACACACCCAACCAGTAGAATTACAGTAGAGAAAAGTGGCAGCTAAAAAGGGTGAGTCTAAGGTAAAACATGTAAGAATAGAACAATCCTGAAATGTTTCAATACTTGAAGTACTTAAAGTATTTAGCTATTCACTGATTAGTATTTTTCTCCTTTTTGATTGCAGATAGTCTGACTGTTAATGGCTCCTTTCACTTATCCTCAGAAGTTATTATTAAGGCAACATATTTCAAAGGCACCCATAACCCTTTTTCTACAGGAGACAGAAGCCCTAAATATTTTGCTTTGTTATATTTTATAAAGAAAAGATAAGGTATTTCTTAAATGTTCCATTAAACCTAGATAAGGGGGATTCTATAATTCCAGGGAATAATATATTTGAAATTATTCTGGGTTGGTTTTCTTTATACCTTTTCAAGGAAGAACCATTCCTCCTAGAAGAGAACATCTGAAATCCAAGCTTAACTGGTATTCTAGGCTCTACTTTTTGCCGGTATTTAACTCAAATTAAAATCCATGCCCTGGTCTCTATTATCCATCAGGTAAAGCATTGGTCTGACCTCTCTTCAAATACCTGAGCTTTGCATATGTGATATTATAAGAATGCACATGCTAACTTCCTTTTTCTTTGCTATACTACAGCATCCTTTCATTTTTTGTTTCTTAAGTTCAAGACAAAAAGTACTGAGGATGTGATCTCTCTCATGCTTTGAAGATAGGAAGTCATTGAATTAGCTTTAAACATGGAACTAGATCATAAAAGCAATGAAAATAAAAAAGAACTACACATTTCTCATAGCTTTGTAGGTTGCTACAGGATTATTTTAAGTTTACCACTTACTGACAGAATTCAGCACCGTGTTTCAAATCAATCAGGCACGTGGCTACTGTCAGTATTAAGTTACATGAACTTCTCTGGACAAGTAAACTTTTAGCTGTATAGAAGTTGCAAAACCCATGATGATCAGTAAATCCAAGCTCCTAAAAAGCACAAACCATTATAATCCCCTAAGTTCTTGCTTGTTTGAACTGCAGCATACACCATTTAGAAAGGCCTGCAATTTTCAAAGTTTGTCAATCCAAAACATCCATTCCATTATCCTACAGGGGACTTACATTAAACTACCACGCTACAAGTATTAGACATTCACTTACTTTTTAAGATATTAACACAACATACTCTTCCTCACAGTCTTCTGAAACTGTGCCCATAAGGGTTACTAAAAACTAAGAGACCAAAATGCTCTTCTGCCACACGCTTCTAAACATGTTAAATCAGTCATCTGAATAGAACAACTTCTATGTGTAAACACAGCTGGTCAACAGTAGGAATTTTACACAACCAAGTTTCAAAACTTTCAAAAGCTCAGGCCAGTTTTCAAACTGCTGAGAGTTACTTGTGCAAATCCTGAGCTCAAATACACATCATCCAAGCTCTGGAATGAAAGGTGAGTCGCTACAAGCTGAATGTTTCAAAAATTTGATTAAAGCCATAATTAAAAAAATTAAAATTAGTCCTGGGAAACCAGTGATGGACCTTTCAGGCCTATGATCATGGTTTTGGCTTTTCTGAAGTACTCTGAAGTTCTAACTCACATCAGTTCTAGGGGAAAAAAAAGAAAAAAATGGAAGTGGAGAGGAAGGTAAGGGAGCATGGAAAAAAATCTGCAGTTTGGAAAGGGAATAGATTGTCTTACACACTTGTCAGAGACAGTTTCTCAGAGCAGGTTTAGCTGTGTTTTATCTTGGATCTGAAGTACACTTTTGAAGGCAATTTGTGATGGTCCCCACACACTGTACACTTCAGTACACACGGTGGAGGAGACTTGGAGATCACCAAATGATTTCTTCAAAACAACTATCAGAATTGGCAGAAGAGAGGTTTTGAGCTAAGAAATGCAGGTGAATAGCTGCAAAATAGATAAATCTAACATAACAGCAAAATCCTAACAGAAAAAGAAATCATTGTAGTGACAGAAAAACAAATACATTATTCAAAAAAACCCAAACATAGAGTATCCCTTTCCTCCCCAAAGGTTAAAATAAAACCCAACCCAACCCAACAGAAAAAAAACCAAAAGCCCAAATCCAAGAAAAAACCCTAAAACCACCCACCAAAATAATTATTTGTACTATGTTATTTAATTCTGCATGGTTTGGGAATCTAAGTAACAATCATAGTTCAGCTAACCAAGTAAGTTGAGAAGCCAAATACAGATTTTATTTTACAACGTATATGAGTAACACCATGCAGACAAATATTTAGAGGGCTCATCCAAGAAACCTGACTATTACACTGGAAAGCAAATGAAAAAGATATCAGCAAACAGAGGTGTTCAAGGTGCAATGACGAAGAGCCAACAAGCTCAAAATCAATAACCCATACCTGCTGCAAAGAACTAAACCACCAAAAAACATTTAAGGAAAATAAGCAAGATAGAGTTTCTTGGTACCCCACAACAGCAGAACAAAAGCACCTGAGTGACTACAAAACAGAGCAGCCAAAGGCTGCCAAGCAGCAACGACATCTCCCTTGGCTCCCAGCCATGGCAAGTGCAGCCAAGTCCCACCCCCACACATTTCCCGTGTCCCAGAGAGGTTGGCCTCTGTACCATCATGGTCCCGGTTTTCCTCACCTCAGCCTCATTTCTGCATAATAGAAAATGGAGCTGTGGCTCACTTTGCACTGTTTTGCCCAGACGAATCTGAACTCCGCAAAATAACAGACTTGAAGAAACACGGAAACAACCTATTTCTGTTCTCACCTGCCCTCGACCCACAAGTATCTCTTTTGGTCGTACTCTGAGCAATTCCTATGTGTGTACATGTATGGGGGAAGATGGGTCTCTTCTGTGAAAGCTCAGCTGGCAGCGGGGACAGCAGAAGTCCATGTCCGGACAAGACTTGCAGCACCAGCCAGTGCTGGGGCTTTGCCAACCACAGACCTACGCATTCGGATGACGGTATCAAAGGACCACCTGCAAACACATTAGCTTCCCTAGATTTCCTACCAAGCTGGGGGACTTGTTATGTTTTTTCCAAAAAATCACACTTTTTACCACTTTGGTTGCAAGGCCTGCATTTCTCCTGTCACCTCATCAAAAGACCCTGCCCAGAGTCACAGGCAGTTGCACTAGTCGTTTCTGCCAAACCCCAAAACTCCCAACTATGCATCCCCTAAGCAAACTCAAGGCTACCCAGAGCTCTTCAGCTGCACACTGCCATAACTGATTCTAGGCTCTAAGCTTCACAGTACAAACACTTGCCAAATCTGAGTCATAATTTAAGAAGAAAGTACCTCCCTTTTCCCTCCTGAGCTGCAGTTGCTCTGAGGTGTAATGTTGAGATGGGGTGCAATGCTTACTCCAGGAAAGAGGAGGTGGAAGAGTCAGAAATGAAGGAGTAATGTTGAGCATGGAAAAATGTGAGGGGGCTCCAAGCAAGGAGAGGGGCTTTACGTTTTGTCATTGTTTCTCACCATGCAACTCTACTCTAATTGGCAATACATTCATTTTCCCCAAATCAAATCTTTGCCCATTACAGCAACTGGAAACCCCCGTTAATCTCAATTTGCAAGCCTTTCCATATTATTTTCTCCCCAGTATCCTATTGAGGAGGAGGAGTGTGAGAGAGGCAGGGAGACAGCAGCCAGGCAAGGTCAATATGCCACAAGCTCAGTGAAATAAAAGAATTATTACGAAAACAGTATTGACATATATTCAACTCTCTTTAATTTAATGCAAATATGGGGAAAGCTGACTTCACATGAATAGAGAAAAAGATTTACCCTGGGAAGGTTTGTGGCCATCTTTTTTCCCTTTGCCTCCTGGGCAGAGCCAAGCAAGGGGGAGCGAGCTGGCACCATTTCCCCTCCGTCTCCCTGTGGCAGGCACCATCTTGGAAGGGGTATTTCTATCATTTTGGGTTTCTCTTTGTTCTGGTGGAGTTTGTGAGACCTAGCAATTCTGTATCTCATGATTATATACTGTTATTTTTTTGCCTGTTGCAGTTTTGCTTGTTAGTAAAACTGCTGTTTTTTGACTCTCATCAATCTACTTGTATTTCTCCTTATAGGTGGAAAGGGACTGGTTGAAACTAAGGGGAGGTAACTAATTTTAAAGTGTCCACCTCTTTAAATTGTCTTAAACCAAGACAGACATACATGTTGTTCATCTTCTTCTCAATCCTCCAAATGTCTTGGCACTGAAAAGCCCCTTTTACAGACCAGTCTCCAGCAATAAATAAAAAAACCCTCCGAAATCACTTTGCCTGGCTTATACCACAGTAACATCAGCAATTTAAATCCTCAAAATTCTTATCTACACTCTTTTCTATTTTACTTAGTGCTGTCATAAATAAAATGCAAATGAAGAGCCCTTTGCTTAGACTTTTGTAAACTTTCAGTTCTAATGACAGTTTCTGTAATAAGACACTCAAACGTTAAGAGTGACACCTTTCTATCCAATTTACAAATATGAAATAAGCAAAACCATTACACCTTCAGTAAACAATATATTCAAAAATCACACAGAAAAGCCACCATAGACTCTTGTGGTTCTTGAAATTTCATGATCACAGCTATGGAGGACACTTTGCTTTTTTTAAAATAAAGTTTCTCTGCTTTTTTTTTTCATGCAGCAGAACACAAATACCTTGAGCTTTAGTACTCCCAAAATCTCTCAGAGCTGCTCTGCAGTACTTGTTACCTACAGCTGCCTTGGAAGACAAGGTGCTACCTTAACAGAATTACAAAAAGAAGTCTAATTCTATCTTAATAAAATTACAAAGAAATCCAAAGTTAGAATTAACTTTCAGAATTCAAAATCAAATCATTTTGAGCCCACATTTGTTTTATCCTTTTCTTCTATGAGATTTGCAATGTTTCATATTAGTTAAGGAAACTACTGAACTGTAATGCAGGCATTACACTGTCCTAAAAATAGACACTATAGAGAATACTACTAATAATATAATTTATAATAATTAAATTATTAATTATAGCAGTTGTTATTTATTATAATATTAATCCTTATATATTATTCATTTTATTTAATATATATTTATATAGTTTAAAGAATATAGTAATGTAAAACTATTTTACTGATTGGATTTTTAAAAAATAAACTCTATTAGTGAGAATACCTGGCTGCATCACTAATAATATTACAGATATTATTTCTGTCCCAAGAGGATAACACTGATAAAACTAACAGCTTAATCTGATGTTAATGTACTGACTACTGAGTAAAAGTTTCTTGACATCCTCTGGAGATAGGCAGAGAATACCAATTAAGTCCAGAATCTCAGCTTTAGTTCTGCTTTTCTTGTCAGGAATATCACACTATAAAAAATGCTAAGCTGCTGTCTATATCTGATGAATTCAACAATTTATCAGTTAAACTAAATAATGTATTATATCTGACTTTGGTTATAAAAAATACCTTTTTTTTTACAAACCAATTTACAGTTTGAAAAGGCCAACTAGTTTATTAAGAATTATTTTCATGTAAGTTGTTAGGTTATAATTGGAGTGTTTTTTCATTAACAGGATAAATAATCACTGCTGCAACTTGCAAATCATTGATATATTCATGCAACTGGAGCAAACTAACATTTCCCTTAACTAAAACACAAAGACAGGTTCTTATTCCAATATGTGGTATCTGGTACACGGAGGTTATGTCAGTATACTAAATTTTCAGAAATAATGTTACATAGTTTGCAAGGGGAAATCAGCTTCCCTTTCAAATCTATTCCTAAACAGTTCAATGATTCTGCATTTCTTTAAATAACAAAAGGGAATTATTTTATGACTATGCATTAATTCAGAAAAAGGAAAATAAGTAACAGAACCAACCAACCAAAGCGCTTCCTAAAAGCTGGTAAAATATAGTTTCTAGTACACCTCAGAGTAGCATGTCAGTAACTGTTGCTCTAAAGAGCTCTTGCTCTGACAGATCCAGGCATATGATTCTGTCTGCAAATGTATCATTACAAAAATGTGTCTCAAGTCTCTGCAACCCAAGCAGGTGAACTAAAGAAACCCAAAAAGCCACAGCAACCACCCAATTAGATCTACATCTGTAAAACTCTTTTTGGCCCTATACTTGCATGCTGGTGATTTGCAGATTCCACATCATTTCCTAGCAAATTGAACAGAAAGACTTTAGTAAGAAATGGATGGTGTGTGAAGGAAATTTTAAGAAGTGAATGCAGAGTGCACTGCCTTACAATAAATTAGGCCCTAATAAGGACCCATGAGAGCCCACAGTGGAAGTGTGAAAACCAGGGTACCCTACTGCTCTGGCACATACTCCAGCACAGACACTAAGAACCCCATCATGAGTAATTGGATCCAGGTAGAGATCTAAAACAGAAAAATTCTCTGCAGTAATTGAAAAATGTAAACCAAATTCAAGCACTCTTAAGATGGTAATAATGCATGAATTTTCGACTGCCAAGCCACCCACTCTAAAGCAATCCTGTTGATAATACTGCAGAAGGCTTAGGTTGCCCTCAGAACAACATAAATTATGAAATCTGAGTATGGATGTAGCAAAACTGGGACCAATGACAAAAAGGTAATTATGAGGGGGCTATTTTCTTCTGAAAAGTTTTGGCAGAGACTAGGAGGTACAAAGTGAATGAAAGGCTCAGCCTCAACTCAGAAAAAAAACCCCAGAGACTAACATAGCAAATAAGGAATAAAATGCCAAATCAAGGGGAGAAAAAGGAAGGTGGTACTTCCACTGGTAACTGTGTGGATACCTCTAGATGGTAGTTATGCTGACACGTGGATTCAAGTCCACAAAGAGGATGGAAGAAAACCCTTTGGATGACATGCTGGACTCTTAATCAGGTTTTTGTTTTTAATACTGTTTGTCCCAATTTTCTGGGTTTTGGGGGTGGGAGGAGGAGGGCACCTGTGGAGGCAAGAAATGGATTTATACCTCTATTACCTAGAAAACTGTAGTTTAGCAGTAATCACATATATGATTCCTCAAAATCTGCACTCTGTATCATTATGGAATTGTAACCTGTATACTTGATTGCATAGATTATAGATTATTTTGTACAGACTACTTTGCTGCTCTACCTGTTTACTCTTTGAGTGTTCATTAATCAATAAATATCTTAATAGCTCACAACAGCTAATATCTCACAACAGTTAAGTCTGAAGTCTCCATTCTAAAGCAGGGAGTGTCAAATCTTGGCAGCAACAGAACACTATTCACACAGCATTTTTTTCTGATCTTCTTCTACTACATATGAGTGAGGCTGTGTGAAAAAATCCAAGGGTCATAAAGGAGCAGCAGCCTCACCTTCCTCAGACTGCCCAATCCAACAGGATCTATTTTCCTCTAACAATGTAGTATTAAACCAAACAAACCTGATACACCAGCAGTGCACTGCTCTCCTACCAAGACAAATCAAAATCAGGTTGACTCATATTACTATGGATTAAAAAACTAATACGTAAAAAACATACTAACAAATAGGGAGCAATGTAAGAATCCAATTTTTTCCATTAAGACTAACAAAGAAATAAGTAGCTGCAATGCTTAAGTGATTTCTATTATAAAGTTTGTGCCACTGCTTCAAGTTTGTAGAGTTTTGATTGTTTTCATAATGAGGCTGAAAGATATGATTCAAGAGCATAGACGGCAGTCAGAAATTCTAGATTTCTATCTAATTCTTTCCTTCCTGACTCTGGGCAAATCACATAAAAATTTCTCCTTTAGTGCAAAGAGTATGACTCAAAAACTTACCAGGCTACTAGACTGAAATGAAAATTAATCAGTGCTTATCTATAGTAAATTCTGAAAATGAAAAGGACTATTTGAATCAGCAAGGAATTCTAAAGCAACACATGACTGACAACATGAAATGCAGTGGGAAGAGGTAGAGACAGTGTTTTTTGAAATACAGTTTCTCTAAGCATAGGGAACAGTTACTCTCTATTTCCTTCATCTATTTTATTTTTGTAGCAGGGAAAAAAAAAACTTAAAACAAGGTCAGTCTTCTTAAAACACTGAAGTTATAAATACAGAAACTATACCATCCTGAAACAAATCTCCTGAAGATAATAAGCTGGGAGAATTTCTGAGAAATGTGTACTTAGTACATAATGTACACAACATCAGTAATTCAATTAAACACGTCTCTCTAGCATGTTAATTATATGTGACGTAAATTTTTCATTTTCAGTTACATCAGGTATACTGCAGCAGATGTAGGAGATTTAAGTATATATAAATATAGATTATTTATATAACTATAAAATGTATTATTAAATACTCAACACCCTAAGGGAAATGCAGGAAGACAGGAATAGAATTAATTTATTGTCTTTAAATCAAACTGGGTAGCACTTGAAATAAGGTAAGATGTCACAAATTGAGGGAGCGAGTTGAGTTACTCTTTGTGGCGCAAGACCATAATGTCCTCCAAGTATTAAATACCTGGTGGCCAAGCTGAGCAATGTACTTCTGTGTTTAAAATTGATGCTAAATTTTTCAGCAAAAGTAAAGAAATTCTCAGTTTCTATGTTTAGGACTGCTTGGGTAGCTCTATTTGCTGCAGTCTTGCTGAAGCAAATGGGCATCAGGAAGAGGTCATGTTCCGTGTAAATATTTCTACATATTACAGGAAGCACATCAAATGGCAGAGATCAATCCAGTAGTTTCACAGTACAGCTGTTCCACTCACTGCAGGGCAGATCCAGACTCTTCTGAGAAGGATCACAGGCCAAAACACAGACTGATACCTTTAATCCATGTATGCTGCTTATCTAATCTTGGAACTACTTTGCAAGGAAAATTGGCAGGGGCTTCAACAAGAACTCCAGGAGTGGCCACAGGCTTTCCCATCTGCTATAAAATATTTAATATCCCAGTCCTTTTTGCTTAAAAAACATGCTTGAAAATTTTACTTGAAAGTGGTAAATCCTTCATCTGTTAGAATTCAAAATTGGCATTTTATTAAGTGCACTCAACTCAGCAGAGTTGGACACCAATAGGAAAGGCTGAAAAACTTCCAAACATAAGTTTTGCATTAACAATGCCATCTTGCAACTCATTAAAAAAGACTACATAGTTTTTGATGTATGGGATTAAAAAAAACCCCTACCATCTCAGAGACACTGGCCTCAAAATAATAGCTAAATTCAACTTTGTTGTATTTTACCAGGGATTACAATTATCTGGTCTAAGTAACTTATTTTCTTATTCCATAGACAGATGGGGAAGAAAGCTTCCAGGAGTTTGCTCCTGGAAAAAAGGATCAGATCTTTCCGTCCAAACAATAATCACAGAAATCAGTCCCAGCTTCTCAACTAGCCATGTAACCCCAAGGGACTGACCTTTGGTGGAACCATCACAGGGAGCATACCAGGTGGCTTCCTGAAACACAGACTGTTATTTCATAAGGCAAACTTGCATACTATCCCCAGAGATGGCACACGATCCAAGATACAAACAACAGGATGTCATGCACACATCTGCTTTCTCAGTAGACAGCCCCAGATCTGAATGCACCTTACATTTCAACTATTAAGGATCAAAAGCTGCTGTCACACTGGAAGGTAGCATAACTACAGTGTACAGGCAACCATGCTGTATGGGAAAGTCCATCCATTTCACATTTCTCAAATGCAGCTGAGTGACAACATAACCTCAATCCACAAACTGACAGTGACATCAGCCGTGCAAGTGGACCCTGCAGCCCATGCTACAAACAAGTGAATCTCCACGTTCACATGGAGGGATCTGCTCCTGTAGTCCTTCTTTTTATCCAAGAGTCCAATATGCCATGAACCTTACGCTGCATGGCATCTAGCTCTACACAAGACAAATACAAACACAATGGCAAAAAATAGTTGGGGGTTTTTCAGCTAATTTTAAATACACCTTCACAACACACTTTTCACAGGTGTCCCATGGAGACTCAAAAGGTATTTTAATATCAGGGGTTTAGTCTGAACTACTTTCAGTGTGAAGCAGCTTAAATACAGCATTGTGAAAAATGCTGTGGAAGTTCCTTGTTTCCTTCTCCTTGGCTCTCACATCAGAAATACACTGAGGACTATTTTTATCATTCTGTTCTATATTTTATGCATCAATTCAGCATTGAATACAAAGGATCCCCAGAAGATCAAAATTAAAATTTCAGATAAAGGTTACTAGGCAAGAGAAGCACAGAATTTGCAAAAGAATTAATAAAACCTGTAAGGACCCATAAGAGCAGGATCATTGTAAAGATACAACTCAGAGAAATTAAATATCTACCTGCATAGATTTCATTATTTTGGCTTATTTTCTGCATATTTTAAAATACCTCTGATGCCCTCTAGACTAGTACATCTTGGAATTTACTGCTTAAGAATTAAGCATCAGTTTTAAATGCTGTAAACACATCTTCATGGGTAAGGGCAGAGAATACACTCTGCTACATGTTAGTTAAAGGGAAATAGCCATATATATATATTCAGAACTGAAGGCTCTATTAGTCTGTGCAACCCAAGTCTTGAATAATTCCTGATTGCTTATTTTTAGCACTTGTTTACTTTGTATTATTTAACATGTTATTGTTTTGCTTTTGTAGTCTAAAAGAAACTTAATTCCAATTCGAAACCTTTCATAAATTTAACTATACTGTTCCATCTGAATGCCCTACAAACATTACACTGCACCAGGCAGCCAGCTGTGCCAACATACAATCTGGATGGAAATTCAACAAACAGAAATGCTGAGATAGATTGATTACATCAGTCATTTGTTTATACTGAGACCCCCTGTAATACTACAGAAAGGCACAGTGTAAGAATCAGACCAGAATGGATTTGTGTATTATATTAGTACCCAACATGTTGCAGTTCACTCTCCCTGCATAAGCAATTTCCATTTTTGCTCTCTCAGGCCCAGCATGCTATTTGTGACATGAATCAAATTATATTGCTATTCTCAATTACTTAGATATAAGCCAGTATTTTGCACCAAACCAATCTCCTTCAAATTTCTTCACTTCCTCTGGGAATTATGTTGGACATTATCCCTAATGTAGAACAACTCAGTAAGCAGAAAGAGAGAGCAGAGATCATTTGAGAGACAAACACTCAAGAAAACTGAGCAACAGTAACATCAGCCTGTAAAACTCGTTACTGAAGGCTTGAGTTGTGGCTTTGACTTTATTAATTTGCAAACATCTACTCTCTTTTTAAATTGCATCACAGAACTTGCATTCAAAGGGAAAAAAAGTGAAGTGCCAGGAAAGAATCCATTGTCAGAGCTTACAGTGTAAATGTGTTCTAATCCAGTTCATGCATCATAAATCAAAGATTCTCGGACTATTAACCACACAGGATGCATGTCAAGTGAAAATACTTACCATGTATAGGCAAGTGCAGAGGTTTCAGATTCTGACAGAGAGAGGATCAGCCAATCTGAGCTTTCTGGGATTTCACATCTATTTGAAAAGCAAGAAAGCCATACTCCTTCCACTCCCTCTACATTATCTGTGTAGAGTGTGCTCAGATGTGTTACAGTTATTAACTAATGTGCTAGGCAGCTAGTATTCAATACAGAATTAATACAAGTTAACATGTTTAAACTACCAGTAAACAAGCAGCCATTACATTGTCTTTACAGCTCTCCCTTAAAACCATAAACTGTAAACAGAACCCCTTTACAGATACCTGCTGGGTATGTCACAACATTTTAGCTCAACATCTAAATTACATATTGGAAGTTACAACTTTGATATAGCCATCCCTATTTTCTCAAATACTGGTATATGATAAAGCCATTGGTATTTTCTATATGGTTCTTTTATCTGTTACAGATTACATATGATATCTAATCAGCAAAAATGGAAAAATGATGGATGGAGTAAAGAATTATAAAGTTGGTCATAAAAGTATATGAGTATTATTATGAAGGAGTTTGTGAACACTTGGGATTACTACTTCATGAATTAAACAATTCTATTGCTCAGGTAACTCAAAAGAAACTCAAATCCCTATGTCTGGCTATTCTTTGTCTTCTAAACCATCTTCTATTACTACTAAACCAAAATTAATTCTAACACCTGAAGAAATTCTGATCAGGCAAGAAAGAGAACCATATAATCATACGCTGAATTAGAAGGGACCCATCAGAACCATAGGGTCCAACTCCTGGCCCCACACAGGAAACCCCAAGAGTCAGACCATGTGCCTGTGACCATTGCCCAAATGCTTCCGCAACTCTATCAGGCTTGATGCTGTGATCACTTCCCTGGGGAGCCTGGTTCACTAGGGCAGAGCAGAGCAGGACAGTCCCTTCTCTTGCCTGGATGGTGATGCTGTGCTTGATGCCCCTCAGGGCACAGGTGGCCCTCACAATCTACAAAGGGTCCAGAGCTACATGAACATTGTTGGTCCAACACACACAACTGTCTGGTCAACTTGGCAACTGCCAAGTTCAGTTTGTGTTCTTTTCAGAGGCAAAAGTCAATGTATTTTCCCATTTTCTCATCAGCAGTTTCATTAAAAATGAAACTTTTTTTACTTCTGTCATCTCTTCTTCCAAACTGGTCTGGAACTAACCAGCAAGAACACTGCTTGGAGAATAGGAAAATATAAAAATATGAAAAAAAGAAAATAGATGCTTTACAATACCAAGTTTGGAGAGAGGAAAAAAAAAAAAAAAAACAAAAACCAACCAACCAAACAAAACAAAAACAAAGAAAAAAAAAAAAAAAAAGAGGTGGTTCCAAGTGGATTGATTTTACCCTCCAGTCTGCAAAACCAATCAAACTGCAGTTCTGTGACAGCATACCAAAACTCAGCAATCACCGAGTCATATCTTGAGATGCCACCTGACACAACCATATCAATGCGCCTGTCCCTGAAGCATCAGTGACAACAATTACATTTCTGATATGTGTATTTATCCATGGCTACTTAGTCAGATTTGAGTATTTCGATATTCTTACTGCTGGCAGTTTTCCCAAGCTCTCATCTGACTCTTCACCATGTCAGTACAAGCTGGTTAGTTATACCCAATCCTGCCAAACTCAGAACAGACTGCCTGCTGTCTCTTTCTTCACTGAAGATATTTTCAGTGCTCTGTACACACAATCCCTTCTTTGGCTAAACAATCTCCACTTAATTGTGGGGATTCCTTCTTCACTCAGTCTGTCCTCAAGAGACTTCCACAGCCCTCTATCAAACTTTCACCAGCTCTCTCCAGCACAGCATGCCAAACAGGATATACCACCTGAGCCCACACTGAGCACTTCATACCTCTCCTAAGGTTATATTCCTCTTCTCAGTACAGCACTTCCCTTCAGTAACAATAATTTACAGCCAACCCATCTCACGTTAGCTGCAATCCCCACAGAGGTTTTGGCAGACCTGCTACTTATCCAGCTGCTCCCGCCCACAGTTCCATGCATCTTGCTTTGGCACCTCCTGAAGGGCACCTCCCATCCTCTCTGAACACACACTGTAGTTGTTTTCTTTTCCTCCTATATCCTTGTGGGTCCCCTTCAAGACTGCTGCCTCTCCACTCTAGTTTTCAAACCTTTGATGAACATGTTGAGTACTACTGTCAAAATCCTGAAAATACCACCTTGATGAGATTCCTCTCTGTGGTTTGCATACTATATTTTACAGCTGAGATTACAATGAATCTCAAAGGAAGTGCAACATGGAATCCATCCAGACTCTCCCCACTGCCATTCAAACTAATAAATAATTAAATAAATTTAGACCAGGGGCTTATCAGGAAACCTTCTACAAAGTAAAGCAAATATTACCTTTAAAATTAAAAAAAAAAAAAATCACAAAAAAAAAAGTTGACTCAACTCATAGTAAGAGGATACCTTTGTAGCTCACCTTTATCAGAGGAAAAAAATTTGAAAACACATCAAAAAAAAACAATCATCAAAATAAATCATAGCCTTGGAACAATTCTCCCTCGGGAAGTGAAATTAAAAATGTAGAAGTCAAGAGAATAATAAAATCACATATTGATAAAATAAAACCCTACCGTTAAAATTATTTAAAAATGAAAGTAGAGTAACTCACTATAATTAGGTTCATTCTACCATCTTTAATCTGCTTTTAATGGAAATCTCTTGGTTCAGTCAAGACAAAGAATATTTTGTCTGTCAATCATCTGTCAATTCAGACAATAATATCCAAGACAGAAAACAAAATACAAAACAGAAACGAAAATGCCAACCCTTTCCATTATGATGTGCTAATACATCAATTTTGACAGTCTAAATTCTACTTTATCACAGGGAAAAAGTTATACACTAAATCAATCTACTGTCTTGAAAATTTATTTCTAACGGATGAGTTTTCCTTTTTATAACCCATTATTTTCAATTATTTGCCACTACAGCAGTAGTTGCACTGTAGTGACAGTGATAGCAAGGATTCCAAATTATTTCAAATATTTATTGAAAAATGTCAAGAAAACATTTCAAAAAAATAAAAGGTCTGATTATCACAAAGTTCTGTATTTCTTCTGAAGGAACTGAAACTACTCTCTTGAGGAGCTCATTCATTTGTAAAACCATTATTGGTGCAAATAAAAATACTACTATTAGCTGCATGACCTTTTTAAGAAAGATGACTACAATTGAAAAATGACAAATGCTGAAACTAAAAACAGTCCTCTAAGGATTCTAATCTCCTTCAGTAATATTTTATTCAATTAATCATAACTTAAGTCTCAGACAGAAAGAAAAAAGGAAGCAAAAAAGCAAAATGAAGTAATCATGGGCTGACATTTAGCTTATGGAGAATTATAAATAAATAGTTTTTAACATCAAAACATTTAAATTGTGTTTTTAGAAATATAATTGAAATTCTGTACTTCATATAGCATCAACTCTTTAAAGATCTATGGAGAATGCAAATACCAAATCACCAAAGCCATAAGCAAGAATGAACTTATAAAGCACAAACAATAAAATTATTATCTGTTCATAAGCAATTTTGTGGAGAGCCAATTATATATGTGAAGTATACAGAATTTTTTATTCAAGTTGATATCATTCAAACAAAAATGCTGGCACAATTATATCTTCATTAAAGATTTAAGATATTCTGTCCCTGATTTTCATTTACTGTTTACCACAAAGAAAACAAAGAGCCACTCAAGCTTGTAAGATTATAACCTATAAATAACATTACACTGGAAAACAACATCCTGTGATTAAAGAGGCTGGAAGGTAGGCTGTTTTGCTAACAAACAATAGTTTTAAGTGACTAAACATTTGTTTATTTCTCACACTTAACTTTTTTAGCCACTGGCCAATTCTTAATTTATTTTGTAAGTCTCAAAGATAATGGAATTTCTTAAAGCTTCAGAAGTAATCCCAGCAGGTGGAAGGTGAGGTCCAGCAACAGTCAGCTGGCCAATCCACACATGGCATGACCAGGCCCACAGCTCAGCAGGTCTTCGGCATGACCCTATCCTCACCCTCTTCTTCATGACCACCTTCCTGGCTTTCTAGGGAGATGTCTACTAAGGATATGGGGAGTAGACAAGAAAGCAACAGACGAGTATAAGAACAGTAGACTTATGAAATCCTTATGACTCTTACAAATATCAGGCTCTTTTTGTCTTTGTGTAATTTCTTATGAGTGTTCTCCTGCAAAGCATGGGAGGAATCACAGACCCGTGGCCATATTTAGTGCATCATACAGAGCCTCAATGCCAGCCTCCCTTCATTTCACCAGTCCTGGCTTTGGATCAGACAAATCTCCTACATCCTCTCATGGAAATTCTTCCCCATAGCAGCACTTTTCTGTCTACACTGTGCTAGCCACTCTTGTGTCAGGTTTTGTAACTTCACTTTCACTCATCTCCAAACACAAACTAACTGTATTGTGAAAGTGAGTAGTTCAGACAGCCTACTGCTTTGAATTATTTAAGATACTGAAAAAGCTTTAGATTTTGAAACACTTGGGGCTGACACAGTTCTATACCAGTGTGGCAGGGATCAGAAGGTGCCCCACCTTCTCTTGCCAGGTGCTGATGCCAGGGCCAAGGAGCAGGCAGGCAACATGGTTACAGGTCATACATGGGAAGATATTTCGTTTGCCTGTTGAAACATTTTTAACTGCAGGTCCATTTTATGAGATTCTATACAAATTTCCAAATAGCACACTACCAAAAAGTTCAGCTCCTTCCCTGTGTACAGAATCCATCTACTTTGTAATCAGTTCTTTAATAAATGATGTCCCTGTTTGGATTTACTCCAGAAATTATTTCTTCTAAATTTTGCAACCTGCATATTGAAATTTTCTGAGTTCTGAGAAGACCATAAAGTAGGGGCAAGCTATGACAGAAAGCAAAAGATAAAGCATAGGAGGAACTGTACAAGAGCAAAACTCAAGTACAGAAATGTAGCATTGTCACTTCACTGAAAGACTATTTTACCATTCACCTATTACTTCTCAGAAGAAGCTAAAAAGATAGCCAGAAAATAAGGATGAATAGTGCCTCTTTCATCCCAAAAGAACACGGAGGATTTCACTGCTGGCTTGTGTATTAACCTATACAGTCTGTCCCGGTGGACAAACCCCTGAAGAATTCTGCACAAGGTAGTGTGGTATCATGATTCATATTAATGCCAAAAACACTGACTAAATTGTGTAGAAACTTAGAAGTAAACAGACAAAATAGTAAATAAAAGCTTTTTAAAGTTTCTGCATAATCTAAAAAATACATCCATATTGTTAAAGACAGGCAATTTAAAACACCTCAGTCATTTATGTGGAAACTATTGTATGACTATTGTTTCAGGAATTTTTTTCTATCTATCTCATTCCCACAAACATGATCTGGATAAGAAGGAATTTTTTCTTAAATTTCCTCAAGCTTCATAAGCCTGAGGCAAGCCTAGTGTTCTCCACATTAGAGGAGAATTTAACTGCTCACAGTAAAAAATACCTTATTAACAGAAAAATTGCCATGAAACAGCTGCTCGGAGTCCAAATTTACGAGCTTCTGCAGTTTTGGAGGGGTCCTGTTTGTGGTGGGTTTTGTTTGATTGGCTCAACAAAAATTCAAAAAAATCATACATCAACCAAGCCATTCTGTTAGGACAGTGCATGCACAAGGAGAGTATCGTCTACATGCAGCTCACAAGGGGGAGGAATAAAGTTACTTACACAGATTTCTTTTTTGAAAGCAACATAAAAAACAACAGCAACAAAACAAACAGAAAAAAAAAAAAAACCCAAACAGCAGAAATGTGGAACTTGTATGGCAAAATTTATTTCAAATAGAATATGGGCATGTTCTCCTGAGGCGTCAATGCCTCTGTGCCACCTCAGCTCAGTTTCCTAGTAAGCCTTTGACAGTATAAGTAACAAGCATATGGATTACACAGCAAGGAGGGACCTCCAGTTTATTCTAAATAAAAGTAAATCCACAAAACTGAATACAGTTTTGTGCTAATGGCAGGATTAGAGCAAAGCTACAGAGATTTAAATCAGATGCCTCTGAATTGTTTTCTTCTCATTAAAAACATTGCTTCTTCTAGATTCCTGGAGCAGGCAAAAATCACTATTTGGGACTTGGCTAATTCTGCTAGAAACAGATCAGTGAGACCTGCTAAGTCAAAAAATCTTAAAGACTCTTAGACATTTCTATTTCCTACCTTTTCAAATATCTAAAGATTTGCAATCCTGGGATCCCCAGGAAAAAATCTCATTTAGGTAAGACATAGCTAAGCTCAGAAAATATGCTGTTGATAATACCTTTCACTCCCACTAATTTCCACCTCAGAGATTTTGTATGTTGAGGCTCAAAAGCATGACCTCAGCTGTTATCCAGGGCTTCCACAATGCCATGCTCAACTAGCCTATTCATAGCTCAGAAAAAGGCTTTACAGAGCTTTACTAGCTATTCAAGACCAAGCAGTTAGTGAAAATGTAAACAGAAGCATGCAACGTAATAACTACTAACAAAATAAAGTCAGTGTTACTTTAAATTAAAAAGGTCATCTCCTACACAGAAAGGATTACCAATTCATTACTTTTCTCCTTACTCCGTCAACACTGAAGCAGCAATGTCACCTCCATTGCTTTTTATTGTTGCATTACACATAAAGCAAACAAAGAAAAGGTATTTTTCAGGTATTTCTACGATTTTTCAAATAATACACATTCAAGTTAAACCTCTGCACAAGCTTTAGTGAATCTTACCGGAAGTCATGGAAGACTGTGAAATCCCTTAATAATAAGCTCCAGGCATCAGGCAGAAGTTGTTTAATTACATATTCTGTATTTATTGAAAAGATAAAGCTAACGTTCTTAGTATGCTGGTTGAAATCACAAAGTCTGCACTTGAGCTGCCCAACCATTTCACCACTCTCTCAATGACTTCTGATCTGGGTTACATATGCAGCAACAACATCAGCAACTTACTATCAAACTTAGAACCAAACCCAGAAGTTAAGAGCTCCTGGCAGATTTTCTGGTGTGCCTTCAAACACCTCACACAGCACAGCAGAAGTAGAGCAGTCACAAACCACAGCTGGCAGGCAGGTCAGGACAGCTGGTAACTTCTCTGTTTCACTGAACAGGCTTCACATTAGAAATCAGAGCTGCTGCAGGTCTTTTGCGACACCCCACCAGAGCCAGCAACCCACGTGGGCACACAGCTATGGGGATCACACAACTTTCTACTAATATGCTACTTCACCATTATTCCAATTTTAAAGATCTAGAAAGGGTTGTCAAATAAATTGATTTTATACAGATTTCAAAAGCAGGAAGAAGATCTTAAAAATATAAAATTTATCCGTAACTGCTGTGTACATGTTGTAAAAGGTGCTTTATTGAAAATGGTAGTTTTTCAGCTCTGACTCAAAACCCTCTTTTTTGGAAAAGCTAAGGGGTAAGGGAAGAAGAAACAAAATGTACAACCTCTTAGACTGTTCAATACTTGCAACCAAAATACATCCAAGGAATTGACTAATTCAGTGACATGCCATACAGTGATTTCTTCAATTCTGAGTAGCACTGAACCCACAACACCAGTTTCATACAACTGCAGTCACACCATGTGCAATCAAAACTTCAGCACACTCACTCAATGGAGACAGCCTTGATGCCTGATTATTGCCTTTTGGTCTGCTGCAAGTTGTGGTCATGCAACAGGCACCACTACCTGCTTTGTACGCTGAAGGAATTATGGTGATGGGCAACATGTAAAATGCAAGTCAGGATGATTACAGCAATAGTCTACAGAAATAATGTTAGTAGTTCTTCTACTACTAACAAACATTTCTACAATGTCAGATTTTAAAAGCATTGGAAAAAAGATTAGGAGAGAAGCAACAACAAGAATCCTCAGGTTTACAGTGGCACTGCTTGAAACTCCTATGGGGAAGAAAAGAAAAATGTTCTGAAATAGCTCAAGGTATATTGCAACCAAAATATCTACTTCACCTTTTCATTAAAATGTTTGCATACAAAACACAGCACCTTCTTTTGATAGGTAGCTGTGGCAGTCAAAGATACTTCAGCTAGAAATGATATTCTCCCTGGAAAGAAAATCTAACAATCAGGAGCTAAAAGAGTTTTTGTTAAACTATATTAACACCCAAATCCCATAAAGAATTTTCCAAACCTATTCCCCAGCAGTGCTTCTGCTAATTCATCACTACTATTACAGTTACTCACAATAGTTACAATTATTTTTTCCAATATTTTAAACTCTGAAACATCCATGTCTGTTTTACCACTTTCAAAAAATTAACTAACCCTCTTCCCATGTTGGCCATTATTTCACTGAGGGTGTTTGCCCAATTTTTACTATTTTTGTCTAAACTCTTTTTTACCTAGCATTTGATTGCACTCCCTTTGCCACTCACTGTGAATCCATCTGGTCCTTACACATGAAAGATGATTTTTCTACAGGTTTTACTTCCCCTGTATTTTTGAAGGAGGAAAGGCAAGTGGCACAAATTGTGGTAGTAATGTGTGAAATTATATCAAAGATCCATTGGTACAGGAGACGCTTGCTAAAAACATTACAATCAGCTGCAGAGGAATATAAAAAGTTGCTACAAAGCATAACCATATGCAATTACACTACAATCACCTGATCTTCCTTTGTAAGACCAAACAGATATGGTACATTCCCAAACTCTACTGTGTATTACTCCAACTTGAAATATCATGCTAAAAAAGTTGACAAGTGAAAGAGTCATGGAATGCTGCTTCAAGGACAAAGCTAAAATTCAAAATAATTTACCACATCATCAAATTGTTTTTCTCATCAAAAAAGCAACATCAGAAAACTACATCTAGGGACAAACAAGAAAAGAAAAGCTGCTTAAATCAGTTTCAAGGATAAATTCATCCTGGATTGTAAAAAGCAAAACTATGTGAAAATCCCTCTGAAAGAGATTGTTCAAGCTGAGGATTGCTCCCTAAAGTATTGTTGAAGCCCCTGCACCACTGGGTATTCACCTCTCTGAAAATGTATCTTCTCTCACTCCCTGGGAGATTTTTCCACAGTCTGGTAGACATCAGCGTTGAGATGTTTTTTTCCAATGCTTAGTTCCTTCTCTATCTCACCATATCATTCACAGTTAATTCCTTCTCAACATACATAGCTTTGATTCATACTGTTTCTACCAGGGCTTTTTATGGTTACAAGGTAAGATTATTCCTTTTTATTAACAAAAAGGAGATAACATTTTGTTCCTCTCAAATTATTAAGCATCATTGCTGTCCTGTGAACATCTTTGTGTTACTTGCACAAGACAAGCAACCTAAGCTGTAAAATGCACAAAACTTAGGCAGAGTTCAAAAGTTTTTAAGTGCATTTAAAGCAAAGAGCTTCAATAGCAAGACATGCTTCAACACTAGAAACTTGCTATCAAGATTCTAATTACTCTTAAATAATTTCTTGTACTACTTGTTCTCTCTCTTCAACAGGTAAAAAAATTTGCAGAGTGAAACCTTTTCCTCACAAGAGACATTAAAAACCATGGACTTTTGTCATGCCTCAAATGTAAAGAATTGAAGGAAAAAGAAAAAAAAAAAAAGCTTTTTTAATTTAGAAACAAAATGCCATTTTCACAGAGTAGACTAACTACCCAATTTCTGCCCAAAATCACTGTAGTTCTTTCTTTGACAGGGCAAGGTTTACCAGGTAAAATGGAAAAATAATCCAGGAATGTATTTGTTTCTAACAAATTGAATAAATAAGCCAAACCCTCACCTAAAGCAGTGTAGAATCACAGCAGCAACAACAGCATAAGTTCATTGGCTGATCAGAACACTACAGAAGTGCCATGCACTTGATATGCAGACAAGAACAAGAGAAACTGTCCATGTCAGGCACAATGAGGTCTTCTGTTCCTGTAATTCGCTAAGCACCTTAATCAGCAAGGCACAAGAAAACCAAACACCATCTTATTAATGTACACAGAGATAGCACCTCAACAATATATTTAGTATTAATAAAAAGAGGTAAATGTAAAACTGAGAAAAATTTCTTACTTTGACCATAAATTCACAAGGGCACAGGAAAGGGAAAGACTTTCCCTGAGTCTGATATATCAAAGCTATGCATAATGGCCACCACCCACTACCAAGTCTTCAGTATTATGTAACAAAGATTCATTTAGATGCTCTGGGCCAGTGGCTCCAAACTGCAGACTGCCAAACTGTTTCCATGTTCAGAATGGTCAAGCATCTGTCAATTTTTAAGCTCTAACATACTGCCACTAATCCTGTCTATGACTGTCCAATAATTTTCAAGAGCTAAAGGTAATGGTTTTTTCTGAAAAATATGTTTTTAGGTTAAATGTAATTCTCTCCCCAAACCTCCAACACAGGTTCACCACATCCTTTGCAAAGGCTTTTTTCTAACCTTGATCTAGTGCATATAAAAATCCGTCCATATATATTACATCATTGTTTTTTCTTGGGAAAAACACCACATGTACTGTGAAGTCATGAACCGCTCTACATTTAGAGCCAGAAGAATTAATCTCAGGACAAAGAAGAACAAATAGAAAACACTATGACATTACTTACAAACCAGATACAGATAGGAGAGAAGAGAAAAAGAATTACTAAATCTCAACCACAAACATTTCAAAGGCACGTAAAATACAAAGTACCTACAGCAAAACTATTCATGTAAACAAAACACTCCAGATGCAAAATACTGTATGTACATGAGATTATGTTCCACTTCTCACAAGTGCCATGCAAATGGAGCTGAATGGTGACAATGCTATTCCTTAGAAGGAATTCAATTTTTACATTCTACACTTAGGAACAGGAAAAATACAATTATAACTAGCATAGAAGAAAGTTTCCTCTGAGGTACCTGGGTCTGAGACTGAAGAATCTGTGATCATAAAGATAATACTGGAAACAAAAAAGGAAGGCACTGCTACCACCCTGAGTCCTCAGGTTAAAACTTCCAACAATACCACTGCCACCTCATAAAATGTGTATCAAAACTGGTGTCATTTCACTCCATATTTGTTTCTGACACTTAAATGCCTCCTCACAACCGAAAGTGTCAAAAATCTCATCAGTTCCCAGTGTCAGTGCTCACTTGTTAGGCTATAACCATCAGCAAGAGCAGACTTGGGAGCCACTACAATAGAATTCAGAAAGCTGTGGAGAAAGCCTATCACAGTTGATGAGCAACAGAACAAAAGCCTAGACTTCTAATGCTTTAGTCTCTCCTGAGCAGAAAATAGCTTCAGATTTACACCCCTGAAGCTTAATATGTTGGTATGTACATCTTCTCTTTAGGCAGGACTGCAGCCAGAAGATTTGCTCTTTGGATAATGAAAGCATGTCAGAGATCTTTTGGGAGATTCCTTCCTCTTTGTTTAAAAAGTTCTTATTTCATGAATGTTGTTTTAAAACAGCTGTGGTCATTGCTTCTTCAAGTGTCTTCAAAAGATTCATTTAACAAACAAGTGTGCAAGAATAAACAGACTTCAGAAATTAGTGAAGTCTGAAGAAGTAATTCAGGCACAAGAGCAGGTGCTTTTTACGTTGTATGCTAAGTGCCTGTTACATATTTGGCATTGCCTTGGTTACAGTAACTAACAACACACCAACATGCTGTGTCATCAAAATGCACCAAATGGATGCTTCAGTTACACAAATCTCTTCCCTTCCCCACTCCTCTCCTCCAAACAGGATGTAACTTTTAAGAACGGGGACAGGCACCAACATGGAATACCTATGTTGATAATCACTTCCCTGCCAAAGGGTAATCACTGTACTAGTAACTTTAGTCAAAATAATGCTAACATCTGGACTTAATCTTGAAAGCCACAGTGCCTGCAAGGTTTCAGGGAGTTTGACCAGGTGTCCATGAACTACACAAAACTGAAAGTCTCAGTCAAGTTTGATTTTTTTTTCCTAAAAAATCTGCTTCTGTCACCAGCCTCAAGCTCCCTGGACACTGCCAGAAAAGGTGACTGATATTTCTTGCACATTCAACATCCCAATTTGTCTTCCTAGAGTAAAAAAAAATCCACTCCTCTGTTTCCCACATTTTCCCCACTATGAACTCACATTTCCTACTGACTGATGTCCAAGCAGACCAGACATAAGAACAGGGCAAGGCCTCCTCCTCATCGGGGGGCACTAGTGGAAAACACGTGGGTTTTCCAGGAGACTGCAGAACAGACTGCTACTTCACATTGAGCAACTTTTCTCTGCAACCACAACCCTCCTTCTGATAACCCACCAGTATTACAGGCTGTTTAGACTAAATGCAAAGAACTATAGGTAACTTCACAGCACAAACCCTCATATTTCAAAGATGCGATAGCTTTGCACTAGCAACAGTGTCTTTCCATCTGAGCATGAATGCCCACAGATGGCAGGTGAAGACCAATGAAACCTACCCTAAGGGGTAAGTTTTATCTGGACTGCACTCACTGCTCTGTACCTCACTACATCTGAAAAGTTAAAACAGACAAAGAGACCACAAAGGTTTGTACACTACTACACCATAGTAATTGTGCCAGATATTGCAAAAAGCCATGAAGCCACAGGATTCCTGTCATACACTGGAGAGAGAGAGTCTTCAATAGGCAGAGTAAATAATGTGATTATGGATATGCACATATCCAGGAGGTTAGTCTTTAAGGGGAGGGGGGTGTGTGCCTGATTTTTGATACACTAAGCATAATAACATAGACACAGAATATTATAAAAACAGAAGAAGAGCAGGGCTGTTTGCATACTATCCTTCAGTCTTTAGAGTTCATATGATTACTAAACTTTCAGATTAATTTTGGAATTACTTTAACTGACTGAAAAAAAGTATGATCCTCTTCCTTCTACCACAAGAAACTGTGTTAGTCAGATCCTGTGACTATCCCATCCTGTGAATCCCTTTCTGGTAATTTCACCCTCTGGTTTTCAGGTGTAGAATACCTACAAAAGTATACACAACCCTTAGTGTTTCAAATGGCCAATGGCCCTAAAATGCTGCTTGAAAATACAAGTTTCTTGGGCAAGCAGCTAAAAACCTTTCTTTCACATACAAATGAAGTTCTGCTTCTTAATGTAAAAAAGGAACGCTTACCTTACTGCTGTTCATGCTATTCTGCTATCCAGATCATACCTGGTGTACATATACGAACTTGCACGACAGTGCCTGTGGATGCTAAAGATCGTAACACAGACTTTAATATTGAAGATCAAAATTGAGTTGCGAACTGTCCAGATTTCAACAGTTACATACTGGAAGGAAAAAATAAAAAATATTTGAACCTCTAGTCATTATCTTCATGGATAAAGTGGCTGAAAAAAAGATATCTTCAATAAAATATGAATTTACGCATTGAAAATGTGACATATAAAAATTGTCTTTGCTCCATGCACAAAAAGGTTGTTCACTCCACTTTTAATTCCTAGAGAATCACAAAAATCAGTTTCGAAGTAGGGACCTTTCTACTTTTCTGAAAATCTACCGTATGAATGTTAACTGTATACAGTTGCTGTATACAGCAATTTTGCTTTTATACAAGCTGCAATTGTGCACTTCTTTTTTTTTGTATTTCCTTTTCACACAACTATATTTCCATGCTGACATTCAGCTTAAACTGCTCCTATTTGCTATCAGGAGGCAATTTATCCTGAGGGTGGTCTGGTAGGGAACCAGGTCTCGTTTAGGAAATGCTTTGTTGTCCTTGGTCAATGATAGCTAACAATGGGACACCAGTGACACAGGCACTGTCATACCCAGAGCAATGGAAGACATCAGCTGATGTTCCATGTCACCTGCATAACCAATATAGACCCAAAGAGTCATCCAGTACATTACTGAGAATACTTTATATCTAAGAAAACAATTACAATGCACACACATCCCAAGCAATATATTCTTCTCTTTCCAGCTTACTTATTTGGCCTTCTTTGAGGCAAAAATTTTGCTCAAGAGGCTAGATTATCTTGACTTCAAATCCAGAAATAGCCAAGTCTGTAACTAACAAGAAATACTAGGGTTTTTAAAATAATGTAGTTCGATTTTAATCCAAAATATGTTTGATGTATTGTTGATCAAAGCATTAAATCTGTGTTACTCTCAAAATACAAATGTTTTATGTAGCTTTTAAATTTTCATTCAAAAGCAGTTTGACCTAAGCTGAAATAAAGACATTCAGTCTTTACAGCTTACCAAGGTAAAGAAATAGAAAGATATGTAAGGATGTGTTAAGTCCACACTCAACTTCAACTGCAAACAGAATCTGTGTGGGCCAAAGGGTGCCACACTGAAAGTACAATGCATTAGAACTGCCTGACTTGGACATGACTTTAAACTAGGGCTAAGCAGTTAGACTAATCAACATGAAGCTGCAGTTAAAAGTCTAAAGCCTGGATGCTGAAGCTAATACAGAGTCAATATTATGAAGTACAGTGCTGTCCCCTCAGGCTAATGCCCATCTCCCCACCAAGAAGGCATCAAGCTCAAACGTCTTCTTCCCTTGCACCTTGCAGCATAGTCCTACACAAAGAAGATTTTGAGGACTTTTGGATTTTCTTAATGTTACAAAATAAAATTAAGATGCCAAAATCTGAATGATGCTGTGGCAGTCTCAGAAGTAGATTACATTCATCATTTATCAGCAAGGAATGATCGCTGTTAAGCAAGAGCAGAACCATGAGTTCATCTTTATTTATCACTGAGACAAAAGGCATAACAGCTGTGATTATCAGAAATATTCACTAAATCTGGGGAAAGGTTATGTAAAATGTCCACTAAAAATAGAATGGAATTACAAAGCTAAAGGCTGGTTTTGTCTGACTGACTCTTATTTAATACAAATTTCTGTCAGCTCACCACAGCCTTCTTACTGGGAGAGATTTTCTCATTAAGTTAAATGTGACTGCATTGTACATACATACTAGGAATGCTGTTTAATAAATCTTCCATTTCTTAAAAACAGCACTCTAATTTTGAAACCACTGCAACACAAAGAACATAATTTTCTAAACTTCTGGGCAATAATTTCCTCCATTTTGACCATCTTAAGAATCCAACTAAAAAAAATAAATTTCAGGTCATTGAACTGGCTAATACAGCAAATACACCTGTATTTCAGTACTTTCCTAAGGGAAAGTGGTAAGAAGGGCAGTGGTAAGAAGTACTTAAAAACTAGCACCCAACAGGAGGACATCACCATTACCCTCACATGCCTTCACCTCAACACTCCCACTGCCCTTCATCCAACATTCCCACTGTCCCAAATGCCCTGCAGCAAAGCAAGCAACTTTCTGCAGGGTGGCTTGTTCAGTAGAGGATGAAGAGGGCAGTAGAAGCTGGAGGAAGGTTTCTGTCCAGCAGTCATATCCCACCCCACCAGGACTCCAGCAAAACCTGCTGCACAAGCTAGTACTGGACACCCATGAGAGGCACAGCACTCCAGAGCTTCCTGCCCTGGTTAAGCCAAGAGTTACAAACATGGCATGTGCAGCCCTTGTCTCAGTGACTTGATTTGAGCAGAGCTTAGATCAGATGGCATCCAAGGATCCTTTCCAATTCAAATTACTCTGTGATCATAAAAAAGCTGGTGTGAGAAAGCTGTTAAGGAAAAAGAAGGAAAGAACCCCTCAGCCCCCCACACATACCATACAAAAACATACCGATCTCCTCTTCCAACAGTGGAGGCAGTACCCATCCTCCTAACATTTACCTGGGACAGAAACATATAAAAAACCTACTGGTTTTGCCTGTTTTTCGGATTTGAAGTGTTAGTTAAAGCACTCTGCTGATGTTAGCCTGGGAAAAAACTGGAGCAAGAACTTGTACCCTGTGCTTCTCCACCTGACTTTGGTGAGAGCTTTTTTTCTCAGCTCTTCTTTTAAAAATGTTTTTCCCAATTTAATTTTATTTACTCTAAAGAGTTACATTCGATACTTCCAAAGCACCAAGATTTCAAACATGATCAAAGTCCCATCAGAATAGACACTACACAAATACATGGTAACGCTAAGACTGTTGGCATGAACTGCAACTTGCATATCAGAATAAATAAATAATTTTTTTTAAATCCACAAATAAAGCATATATTAGGAAAACCAAGTCACAGTTATATATGTTTAAAATCTTCCATTATGTTCTTTTTTCTTCCTTCTTCTGTTTTAAAAAAACTTTCCTTTTACCCAGACCATAGATTCTTGTCCACCCCAGTTTTGAGAAAGCATGTTTATTAAAAAGAAACCAAAATCAGAATAACCACCACAAGAAGAATGATCAGAAAGCTACTGTCTTATGTACAGAAGTGAAAATTCTTGCAACAAAATAAAAATATCTACTCAAATCAATATAGGTCACCAAACGTATAAATACTAGATATTGAACAAACACCTTAACCACATACACATAGAAAGGCATTTCTCATCCCCAAAATGGAAAAAATAAGGCAAAAGTGAGTCAGTGTAGGGTAGTCACTCAAACGATCTTTGCCAAAATGGGCAAATTTTGTAGCCTCCATGGCTCTGCTGTTCTCATGTTTTTCTGACCTGTGTTCAACTTCTGAGTTTAGAGTTTGAAAATTAAATACAGCAGGCATATTCCTGATATACAAAAAAGGTTCTGGAGAGTTTAATTAGTTAAAAAAAAAAAAAAACAACAACACTAAGAGGATTCAGCCTGAATTCCAGGGATGTGTTGCTCAGTTGTGACTAACTCACAGACTTTTAATGAAGTTTCTCACTCCCTACAATTACATTTTTCTCAGATGGGTGACAAGGTGGTCGTCTTCTTAAGGAAAGCAGCACTTATGGAAGTGCTCATCAGAAAGAAAGACACAAGTAATTCTTAATTGCTGGCTTATGAACAAGATCTGACAGACCAAAGAATAGGCTGGAAACAGCCCAAGAATAGGCTGGAAAACACAAAGGGAAGATATATGGCTTAAAAAAAATAATACTTAAACATTCTGAATTTTTGGTTTTAATTGGAGAACATCAAAGGACATCTCCTCCTTTTGCTAAGTGATAGGAAAAATAAAGGCTCACAGTGTGGTTTACCTCATGGAGAGCAGATATTGTTTTAAATACGTCTAACACATTTATTTCAGCTTCCTTGATGATGTTGAAAACCCCACCACTTATCCACAGACAGCTACTTACACAGGTTCATGGGTGATGGAAACTTCTTGTGATGGAAATTTTTAATTAGACAGAAACCACCACAGGAGACACAACGGACCAGGTGAGATGCCACCTGCCTAGCAGCATCTCTGTAGAAACAGAACTGCATTTCATTCTTCCTCTCATGTCAACATGGATGGTTTCTAGCAGAAACGGTTTAGTGTGAAAACACACGTTTTTATGGTTCTGGAGTATCTTCAGCTAAATCATCTGCTATCCACAGCTGTCATGTACCCATTGTACTGTTTTTGTATTTATTTCTTCAGCATTAGGATAGACATTATCATCATGTGCATACATATGTGAAAGCAGCAAATAAAGATGTTTCCCTAGGCCCCTTCAATAAAGCAACAAGCATGCAGATTTTTAGCAAAACACTGATGCATGCAGTGGAAACAGAAAAATCTGTTTCTGTAAAGAAACTATCACATTGCTCTTAGTAGCTGACTTACCAAATCAATCATTATTATGAAGAAAAACCAATCAATCTGTTTCTCAGAAACCTTTAACCCCTACGCAATATTACTGACAATCTATTTGAAATAAATGAGCAGAAGGTTGTTTGCTAGAACTCTCATTAAAAAGGAATCTTCACCTTCTAGAAATTAAAAATGCATTTTTCAAGGCTTCACTTAAGCCTATGCTAATAAGATCTTCTTCAAAGTTAAGATGTAATTAGTCAAGCTGCACTGCCTATGGACAACATGTATTAAGCTATCTGAAGCACCTCTTATATTTTTAATAACCTTTTTTTAGATCTTAAGAAAAAAGGTCTGATTCTTTCAATTCATAATCTCATGTAAATCCAGAACAGCTATGATCAATAACAGACAATTCATGCGCCAAGGGAAAAAATGCTGAATTTGAAGTATCTAGGCCATGACATACAAGTGAAAAGTTTTAGCTCTCAGCTTGGTTTTTCCTGCATTTTCACGTTTCTATTTGAAGATTGAACATTATATTATAATTCCTTTTTTGGTTTTTTAGCATGTTCATTTGTTTTGGTTACTAACCCTGAACTCACATACATGTAGCAACATGGTGTTTATTTTCCCGGCTACCTTTTCTGGACTTATGATTACTATTTCCTGCTTTTGCTTGCCATAAACATTACCACACACTGACACAATCTAAAGCCAAGCAACAAAACCACTGCAAATGACTAGCCACGCTGGCCTGTTAAAAATACAAAACAAGCAGCTGAACAGGAGATTCCGTTTTGTTTTACCCTCATGACTTTTCTGCTGGCTGTAGTGCTGATAAGCACTGCTTATATAAAAAAAAATGTTATCTACATTTCAAAGATGCACACAGTCCTCATATTGAAGGTTTTTTAAGTTTAAGAACATAAGCATTGCATATGACTGTGGGTTCAAATGGTATCAAAGAAGTTAGAAGCCGGCTCCTGGTCCAATTAAAATCCATTCAAATCTCATATGCAAAGAGTTCAGGTTTCTCATTTGTGTTCCTATTTAGATATATCAACTTTAGCCTCAAAATTAGTACTCCTTTTATTCAAAGTGTTATGGATTACTTACATTACCACAGAGCAAACAAAATCTTCAGATTTATAAGATGTTTTATATCTTCAAAAATCCACACCCAACTTCCCTGCCCCAAAATAATAAGGGCATGGCGGACTACAAGATTCTCGCCTTTGGCATCCATGATGCCACTACATCCTGTATCACAAAAGCTCTTCTAAAGCATTAGCTCTCATGTTTTAAATACATGAAGGCAATTCTATTAAATTAAAAAAAAAACAAAAACCCACAAAATAAATACCAGAATGCATTCCCTTCCCAACAGATATGAACTTGTAAACTTGTCATAAACAAAGGATTGAGAAGGAAATTAACAACTCAGCAAAATGTAAAAAGGATTTCATATTAAGTAACCAAACAGGTTACTTAAAATCTTTGGCATGTCTCCCTCTTAACACACCACAACTATCTTTTCTATCTACCTAGATGCATCAAATCCCCTTCCCAGCATTCTTACATTTTTTTTAACTGAAGAGCTAATCTGTAAATACTTTTGATAGCCTTTCAATAGGCTGGCCATGCATCTGTTAAAAGACAGCATAGTCGCCAGAAAGTTTGCTATTTTAAGGGCACTAAGATAATGCACTAATGTAAAATAGAAGTATCATTTTAAGCTACAACTAGAAATGTCCAAAACTCAGAGCAATGAATTACATGATTCACAGTACCCAGCCAAACTTGAACCACGATTACTTTGCAGAAATCAGTCTGGCCTAAAATCTCATTGATATATCAATCTCAGACCACATTTTCCAAGGAAGGCAAGCTGTCTTTCGCTAAGGTTTACATTTCACTCATTAAACATCCAAAACACTCATCTAAGGTGCTCTACAACACTAAATGTTCTGCTTTTTCAGAGTTTCTTGTGATCGTGCCTTATTATTCACCTGACACTTAATTTTTTTCTGTACAAACATGCACGAATGCACAAAATTCAACAGTAACTGCTCTCCTTCCCTCCTGAACAGCACTTCTAGACAGTCTATCCTGATCCTTCCTCCCACAGCATTAGAGACAAAGGTAAATACACACCTCACTTTTGATTTGGCAGCACATAAACACATTCTATGTCACCATCACCTTTGGGAAGAATAGACAACATGTGCTCGTTCCTGATATGGGCTGCAAATGGAGGTGCAGGTGGTCCAGATTTAACAGCAATGCAGCAGAACCTGGAGTTCTATGACTGGAATATTGGCAAGTTATTTGGAACCCCATGGGCCACAGCTGCACAGCAGACACAAAACTGCAGCCACCTGGGTGTACTCTTATCAGCTGGTGTAACGTGACGCATGTCAAAGACAAGAAAAACGCTACATGGCTGATCTGCCCTACACCCACATTAGCTCACTCTTAATGTATGCAGAGTCAGGCAAATATCTCTGCCTTTCGTTCCTCAGCAGCTATGAAAACAGCCAGATCTGCAATGCACTCTCTAAACCAAACTGCAATTCCACAGCCCAAAAAATCTACAACAGGAGAAAGCAAAAAGATGTAGTTTTCCACCCTAGACCCACAGCCCCATCTCTCTTAAAGAGGAGATTTATGATAGCAGTAAAACAAGTCTTGGTAGACTGCTCCTATTGACTCTGATCTTTACAGAAAGCAGATGTAATGCATACGGCTGCACTGACCACGACTCTGATTCTGGCAATCATTGTTATCAAACAGCTTCTCCTGAAAAAAAAAAAAAAAGAAAAAAATAATAAAAATCAAGACGCCTTCCTTTTCCTGAAAACAGAACGTGAAGGTAGCAGATGTCACCTTCCCCCCAGCCCAGGGGTGGAGAGCACGCTCCACGGGGAGGACGGGGAGATCCAGGCCCCCCTTGGGTTCCCTGCTGCAAACCAAGACGCGGCCGCAGACCCCGGCAGCATCTCCCGACGGAAGGGGCTGCCGATACCATCCTGATGCGACGGCGACCATTAGATCGCCGGATGCGAAATCCCCACATTGCCCCCTCCCCCCCCCACCCCCCATTTTTCCTTTCCACCAAAGAAAAGGTGCGCGAGGGAAAAAAAACCTAAAATATAAAAAACAGCAAACCAGTGCACTGGGGTATGCACGGCTCCACACAGCATTACTCTACACACATCCCACCCCCACCAAATAAAATAATGGAATAAATAAGCGGAGGGAAAGCACGCAATGCCTCGCCGGAGGCCGGGAGGGAGGCGGTCATGGCCGCGTTGGCGCCGCTCTCCGCAGCCCGGGGCAGGTGCAGAGCTTCCCGCTGGCTCGGAGATACGCGCACGCCCACGCACCCGGACAGAGGCCGCCGCAGCGCCTGCACCCCGCTGCGGACAGGAGCCGCCGGGCGGGACTGGGCCGGCATCCAGCGTCGGGCATCCGCCCCGCGGGCCCGCTGCCTCCCCGACACCGGCGCCGCGGCGGGGGCCCAGCCGGACTCCCTCCCGCTCCCGGCCGCGAACCCTCTGCACCTGGTGCGGGTCCGCGCCGCCTCCTCAGCAGGCAGGGCGGCTCCGGCGGGGGCGGCGATGCAGTGCAGGGCGGAAAGCCCAGCAGCCGGCCGTTCCTCCCGCGGCTACCATCTTCCTCCTCCTCCTCCTCCTCCCGCGGCCACCACCGCCCGGCCCGGCCCCTCCCGCCGCACCGCCCTCACGCGTCAGCGCGCGCGCTCGCTCGCTCCCTCCCGTCGCCTCCGGGCCCGACGGGCGTGGGCGGTGCCGCCCCGCTGGCCCGGCAGAGTCGGGGGTCGGCGCGGCTCGGCTGGGCTGCTGCCGGGGGCTCCCGGCGCGGCGGACCGCAGCCGTGCGGGCGGCGCGGCCCCGGCCTCTCGCCAGTCACACGCCTGGCGCTCTCCGGACCGGCTGCCAGCGCGTGGGCAGCTCGGAGCGAGGGAGGCCCTGCGGAGCACCGACCTGTCCGTCTCACCTTTCCTGGGCACGGGCCCCGCAGCCTCGGTGGCCCAGGAGGGAGGAGGCTCCCGCCGCCGAGGAGGAGGTGTGAGGGTGGGTGTGCCAAGGCGCCGCATCTGCATCGGAGCTGTGAGGGGCCCTGGTCGTCCTCCTCACCTGGGGGGAAGCTACAATGACCGAGGTGCAGTACACCTCACCAAATTGTGCATGCAGCCTGCAGGGAGGCTTACTGCTATGCTAGAAAGGGCTTGGCAGTGCCTCTTTCCCAAAATACCTACGCCTGTGTTCACATACACAAACACAGCGTTGGACCTTAGCGTGCATCTATATCCCAGCTGTAAAGTATCTCGTATCTTCTCCAAGCTCCTACTCCTGTACTTAACTGCTTCAGTGACTCCACACATGCAGAAAAAATCCTAAACTCCTCCAGACAGTGTCTTGTATTTTATGGTATTTAAACAAAATAAACTATCAGAAGAAATACATAGTTTCTTTTTCACAGCCAGATTGATACCTAACCAGGTATCAAAGGCCAGGGGACTTTAAAAAACCTAACAACTGATGAAAAGTTGTAGTATTGGCACCCTAATTTGGTACATTTTGACAGTACTGTTAATTTATCTCTTCAGGGAACACGTTGTGTTAAACATCTGTGAAGTGTTTAGGCAAACTCCACTGCAAACTATCATAAGTAATTTACATATAAAGGCTTCTAACTAATTACTATGGTAACTTGGTGTTAGTTTGGATTTAAATTCTGTTTTCCTCCTTCTGGTGGATAGAGACTTTTTGGTTCTTGGTAACACCGCCTATTCCCCTGTTACAATATAGTTCAGTCACTCATGTTTAAATGCCCAATGCCAAAATGCTACAGTATTCTCCAAATGAAGACTTCAAAAATGAGAGTATGAAAAAATATGTTGAAAAGAATGAAGAAGTGAAGGAAACAAATTTTTATTTAGACAACTGCTACCAAAGTCCCTTCCTCTGTTTTTAATACATTGTAACACTTAATTCCTTTCCCTCCTATGCTAATAGTTTCTATTCATCACTGTTTTTCTATCCTGTTCTGGAGGAATCTAACATTTGTAGCAAAAATAAATAAGCCGGGAGGCCATGTCTGTTCCCTTCTTCTTTGCTATGTCCTGTATATATGGCCCTGGAATAGCCCCGGGTCACCACTTAAGGTGTATAGAATAAGCATGACAGATTTCCAAAACTATCAATTCTAGGAGAGTTTCGTTAGATAAAACACTTCACTTGCAATCAAGCTCCTTCCCCCTGTTCTTCCTCTCAAAATAATGAAGCAGTTGGTCCCGAATGGGATCTAAATTTGTCCTTCTCTAAGAGGGACGTTTGCCCAGGTGACCTCTAGGGGTCCCCTCCGACCTACTTTTTTCTGTTATATTTCTATCGTTTTAAAAAATTAACAATAGCAGTCTCAATGACTGCTAAATTATATCCTAGGTAAGTTTCATGTCCTAAACGCATCTTTCTCACAGAGCTCCAATTACCGCCTGTGTTTCACAGCCCATGATGACAGGTCTTCTAGCACATAAGTTATCCATGAACCCGAAGAGACAGACACTGCTAGAATGCAACAGTATTAGTATTGCTAATGCTGCATTAGCATTGACCTTCAGGCTCTTGTTTTCATTATCATTATTTAGTGAAATTTCAATCTAGAAAATTAAAACCAACTGAAAAATCAGAAGGAAAAGCACCAAGACTAATCTATAACATTTATAAAATCAAGTAGCACTACAGATGAATCAATACTGTCTGCTGGATATTAAATTATAACCTTTTGAGGGTGACAGCTTTGTAAGTAGCTGTGGTAATCAGTGACAAATACGTACCAGCCAGCTTCTGGCATATTCAGACAATCTTGCTAGGTAAAAAGCGCTATTTTACACTGAACCCATTTTTTCATTGTATGGTGGGGGTCATGGGGAGGGGAGGGAGAAGGAAGGGGGGTGTTGCTGTTTATATATCCATTAGCCTAGATAAAAACTTTGGCCATGGCAGCTCAGACACATTTCTCCTACATTAGCCTACTAATCTAGTCAACTTCTATGTGTTTTCAGGAACCGGACATTGCAATGATCTTAGCTTTGTGTGACGTTATTTTCAGGCTTGGGCCAAAAGCAAAACAGCTCTCACAGGCTAAAAGAACAGTGCAAGCTTGACATTTTTAAGGTCAGATAGCTCAAGACCCAGAAGGGCTGGAAATGAATGCTTTCTACTGTCTGAAAGCTTAGGATTACAGCTTTCGTATCTCAAAAAGCACTAATCACTGACTGTAGTGGTGTGAGCATTACCTATTGCTAGAAGAGAGTAGGCTGTTTCAGGGGTGCTTGCTGGTCCTGAAATAGGTGGGTTTCAGAAGTCAAAATGTTTTCAAATTCTGGTACTGGATCAATGAACTAAAGAAAGGCAGTTTTATGAGTATCTTCCAGACTCAACCATCTTATCTTCTTTACTAGCTTCTTGGTCTGAAATATCTAAGTCAATAGCATGGAATCAGATCTATGGTTTTCAAGCATAAAAATCCAATTTTGTCAACTATTCTGACTTCCCATATAAAATTTCACTGTGCCTTCATCCAGTCTGTCTGTAACTCCTTAGCAGCATAAGAAACACTTAAGTTCCACAGACAGTGATTTTCCATGTCAGGGAATGATACCTTAACATAACCTCCAAGCACTCCTGCAATCTCCACGTGCACAAGGAGGATGCTCTTCTTTGTCACTTAGAGAGGTGTAGTCTTGAAGAAATCAAACACTTTATTCTGTAAATGCTACTTCTCTCTTATCTTTGATTGTATTGTATATTCACTGATTCAGAAAATAAAGAATGGAGATAAAAAGAAGTATAATATCTTGCAAACTAGTTACCATTATGTATCTACCAGACGTAGGAAGGCTCAACTTCACTGACATAGCCAGACTCACAGAAGCCATAAAGTAACTTTTATCCTTCACAAAGGATATCAGCCTTCAGGTTTCTAGACAAGCAGGTCTCTCATGTTCTGTGGTTAGTTTCCTTTGGGGTGGTGAGCCCATATTACTTTCTGTGTACATTCAGTAGGTTTCTCATCCCCTCCTTTGCCCTCCAAGTTTAAAGAAAGATAAATTTTATCTTTCTGCTTCTCTTATGGAAACCCCTAATCAGAGAGGAATGGAGACAGGCATCTTCCCTTCTCTCCCCTCAATGTCCAGACTCATCAACAGGTTGTTCCAGTGCAATCTGACAGTTTAACCTCTAAACTGGTAAATTTGCAGTGGTTAGTTCTGCTAGCAGTGATAGCAAAGAATTGACATTTTCCCAGTTCATTTTCATATTCCAAATTATGACTCAGTGCAACCAGCTGTGGCTTGCCGTGTATCAATAAGCATTTAAGTCTGCATCCCTATTTTTAATCCAGTGGATCCATTTAATTAATGCAAGTATGTTCTCTTCATCAGTTGAAGACCAACTGCTGACCGAGACAACGCAAAGTCCTTCTAGACAGAACGGGATTTCATGTTGTTCCCTCTCCATCCTCATTACAGTCACTTAGAAACTGCTTCTCAGCTCTGCCACCCTCTCCTCTACTTACTCAGTTCAAGTAGTACTTGTAGTTTTCCCTCTTTTTTTTTTTTTTGTCATAGCACTATCTTACAGGGAAAATTGCAACTACTGCTTGAATCTCATGAGCAGATGGAAAGTGAATTTTAATTTCTGTATTAATTCAATTCAAGCACTACCCAACTGAATAGCCTGTGTTTCATGGGACTGTAGGAGCCAATAAAGCTATTCATTTGAGGACTTTCTGAAAGCTTTTGCTTTTCCAGTCAAAGTGAAAAAGCTTCAGAAAGTAAAGAATAAAGCTGTCATGGGATTAAAAAAAAAAAAAAAAAAAAAAAAAACTATACTGAAGCAAGGTTTTCAGTTTTCCTGGAAACAAACCTGTTTGTGCAAGGGTATGTAAAGGGAGAGAGCCTCTGCTCCCTTATAGGTATCTGATCAAAGACTTTTCAATACCAAAGGGTATAACAAATAAAGGAGGAGCCACAAACACAGCACAGAGAGACACAAACCCAACAGATGAACTAACAGAGGCAAAGGCAAGAAAAAACCCTAAATGACAGGTTATTAAAAAACCACAGGCAAACTGGAAAAGTTGCAACTGATGAGGATGCAAACCTAAGGGTCTGGGGTGTCCAAGGCGATTGGTGTACCTGTGCAGACACATGAAGGATTAGCAGGAGTGGGGAATGGGGAGATAGTGGACAGTGGTAGACAGCAAGGGGTACAAAAGGGACCAGTTACTCATAAAACACAGCCAGACAGCACCTTGTAAAGACAGCAGTTATGCACAGAGAGATCCTTCTTCCCCTTTTCCTAAGAAAAAGCCATATTGTCCTTCAGTAGTGAAGACACCCCAATGAGGAAAGAAATTAAGATCAACAGATTACCAGTGGCTACTAAATTTTCATAGCTTCACCAACTTGTTTGAAATGTTGAGAAATCTCACTGACTTAAAGCAGTCAAGTCCCATAGAGCTAAAGATGCATACCCAGACACGCTAACCTAGTGTGACACTAAAGAACTCAGATACCTTTTAGTTTTTCTTTGTTTCATGCCTGCATGTATTAAAAGGTATAAGTTTTTAGTTTTAGAGTGGATAATGATAATGCCAAGACTGATCTTTCTCTTCCTATCTTCTGTTTGACTCCACTTGGTAATCACTAACTGCCATTACTAATGTAATCACTAAGTGCAACTTCCATTATGTCACTTTTTCCAATCAGACAGAGGTGTGAGGCAGATTAATATTTCTGTTTAAACAAGCAACATTATATGGTGAAAGAAAGCAAGACCTTTAAAACTTCACAGGTTCCACAGCTAAAAATCTTTGTTATCCTCATCTTTTGAGCTATAAGACAATAGCAAAGGGTACCTCACCATAAAAAAAAAAAAAAAAAAAAAAAAAAAAAAATATATATATATACACTAGAGGGTATGCCAGAGTTGAGAATATATTCAAGACTAGAAAAAAAACAACTGTCTCATATTAAATAGAAAACTTCCCACTTCCCTTGTGAACACTCCAGAATCTGAAAAACATTTGTCCTTTGTATTGGCTTTGCATGACCTGGATTTTGGTAGCGGAGAGGACACAAAGATGGCTCCCATGAAAAGCTGCTGGAAGCTTCCACTATGTGCAGCAGTGCCAATCCTGGATGGCTCTGACAGTGGACATGCTGTTAGCCAAAACTGGGCCAATGAGACAGGTTGGTAACTCCTCTGTGATGACATGTTTAAGAAGAAAATCAAAACCAAGTGCAAACAGTTTTACTTCTAGTCAGAGAAGAGGAGGAGAGCATGTGACAGAAACATGGAGACAACAGGGTCAGTGTAGGAGGGGCAAGAGATGCTCCAGGCTCCAGAGCTGAGATTCCTCTGCAGGCTGTGGTGAGACCATGGTGAAGCAGCTGTGCCCCTGCAGCCCCTGGGGATCCATGGGGGATGCAGAAATCCACCCACAGCCCATGGGGATCCATGCCTGCAGCCTCTCTGCTGCCCAGCTGTAGCAGGGGAGGGTGAGCAAGTGACTCTTGTGGGTGCCTGGCCTCGGGCCAGCATCAAATCACGACACCCTCCAAAAGCTGTCATCTTCCCCAAGGAACTGCTTTCCTACCTTGTCAGACATAGCTCATGGAGGTAATAAGCAAGACTCAGACAAAAACCAAAAAGAACCGCTTATGTTGTGCTTTTTTCCATGCTGTGCCCCACAAATTTACTCATCCTCTACTGATACTTCTTGACATAATATTTCCACTTTTCTTTTTTTACCTCTGTACCAGACACTGCAAAAAAGTAGTTCTCCAAGTGCTTCAAATGTTTGGTTACAGAGGAAGTGGGGAATCCATGGTTTGACTTCAGAGGTGTAGAAGCCCAAGAAGACTACAGAGTTAACAGCCAGATACTCCACATTTCCGGAAAAGCAGACACTAGCTTCTGATATCCAGCAAAGGAGTTCCAAATGGGTAGTTCTAAAGGGGAATTGGAAGCTCTGGAAGATTTAGACTTACTGGAACTAGAAAACAATAGAAGACTTGAAGCCCTGTGTCACAGAACAAATAATTATTACAAAGTACAAGCAGAAGGGAATGACCATGCAGACATATTTTTAACCTCCTTCCCTGCATACCTGAACAAGATATCAAAATGACAAGACAATCATAGGAACCCTTAAGTAAATTTGAGAAATATTGGACCTACGGTTCCAGTCACACTTTACAATATACATGAAATACAAAACCCTCAAACTTTAAAGAGTTTTCATATGCCATTACATTGAAATATCCCAGTGTCACTGCTTAATAAACACCCAATCCTAACTACACACTCTGATAGTTCAATGTTATTTTATATTGATATTTATAATTAAATGCATTATTTAAATTAACCTTGGAATTATCTGGATTACAGCTAGAATGAAAGCTCTTTATAGAGCTACTGATTGCCTTGAAATACAAGGACTAGAAGCAAATTTACTGCAGCATTCACTGAAGTCTAGGAAAGAGATCTAAAGATCTAAGTGCATTTCACCAAAAAATCAACAACTTTTCATAAATGAAATCATAGAACTATACATGAAATAGAATACTATTTGAAGAGTTTAACTGCAGATCGACACTATGGATCCAGCTATTAATGTATTTGTATGTGCATAATTAGAAAGTTTACAAAAAATAATGAGCATATCTCAAGTACCTTTTCATTCAGTTCAGATCAGGGGTCAGATTAGGAAGGGTTGTTCTTCAGGTAGTCTTATAAAATTTATACAACAGAATTTATGTTCTAAAGGCAGTCAACTGGAATCAAAGTACCATGTATAGTAGTACTTCTATATTACACATACCTTTAATATGAATCAAAGGAGGTATATTTTCTTAACACGAGAGGTCAATTACCTGCTTTTAAATATCTGTGAAATGCTTTCCCTTCAATTGTAACAGCATAGGAATTTATGAAACCTGGAAAGACTGGCACAAGCTCTTCTGGTTGCTTCCAGATATTAAAAAAGGCAAGCACATCATAGAACATCACACTGAAATTTTAAAAAGTTGGAGAAACATAAGCAGCAATCAGCTGTCCAAGTTCTGCAATTCTAAACAGTATAGCCAGCTGTCTGTTGCCAGAAAGAAGTACCTTATAAAGAACTAACTCCTGTTCATCTCTATCCTTTTAGAAATTAAGCTTGAACAAAGACCTAGGAAAGCTTTTAAAAAAAGGCCTAAGCGTCAGTGTTTAAAAGAACCAAAAGTAAGTCTGCTTATCCTCACCTAATTCACAAGAGAAGATGAAGCTCCTGTCAAAAGAAGTGTATCACCAAAGAGATTAGCAGTAATTGTGTCTGTTACACAAAGAACAAAAATGGAATTCATTGTTGTCAGAAAACAAAGGTTTTTTAGGAGATGAAAAGTTTATTTATAAACTGCCAACATTTAACAAAAACACTGTTTTCAATTTTCTACAGAAATACAATAACTTACAGCGGTGCTTAGTCCATTTTGTCACTAATACATATAAAAACAAGTCTGCTGATAAATAAGTGAAAAAATCTGTTTACCAACCACCACCACTAAAATTGTACCTGTAAATTTTGGAAGACATCTGCATAGAATAGTTAGAACTGTAAGGGTGCTCTTTTTTATTTTGTAAGTAATTTTGCATTAGGATATGCAAAAATTTAATTAACATGCAATACAAAATATTTGAGATAAACAAGGTAAAACTCAGTGTGCACAACTGGGAAACAGTGCTACAATGCCCTTTTATGTTTCTAACTAGACATCAGGAAAATGCACGTTTTATATGGTGGAATTTCAAATACCCTTCACAGCAAAACCAGATGTATAACCATGAAAATCTATACTTGTCCAGGCTTCACTGTAGGAGGACTAAAGGCATCGTGGAAGTCATCTAGTACTAGATAACAACAAATAATTGCAGAACATCTCAAATCAACATTATGTAGATGCACTTTTCAAAGTAGATTAGCTGTAAGGTAGTGATAAGCATTTGTGGAGATGGCAGGGTGACAAATGGGCAGTTTATTGTTGACCATAAATGCAGACAGTATGCCTGGAGAACAGCAACACATAGACCATTCACTCTTTATTAAGACATTCCTGTTCAATATTGCATCAGTTATCACACAGCACTTAGAACCTCATCAGTCATCCCTAAATATCTTGCACAAACCTTGAGCACTGGTATCTATTTCCTGTTGATATGCAATACTTCCAAAACTAAAGTGTTACCCTGGTTTGAAACTTTGTATGAAACTTTTTGCCACTAGAAAAGATGAAAAATCATGAAAACAGGGGAGAGAATGGGGAGTTTTGAGCTGGGGCAGGAGGTGGAGGAAAGAGGGAGAGAGAGGAGAGGAGAGAATAGAGGGCGGAAAAAACCAGAGGGTAAAAGGAAGCCTCCTTAGCTACTGATACCCTGTAGTACCCCTAGTTTTTCTCTAGCTGCCCTTTTAAACTTCTAACATTCCATTACCTTAATGGCTCCTTTTCCACAGTGCTAATGACTATACACTATACTAACTGGGTTTTTTTAATTGAAGCCATAAATACAACCGTTTGTGAAAGACAAACAAGTCCCTTACAATTTATCACACTAAATATGTCATGGCAATCAGGTGGAGGCTGATAACTTTCTCCACAGCATGGCCTGATCTGAAGTCAATGAAGTTGCTGGGAATTTTGAAACTCATTTCAATAGATGTAAAAATAAAGCATTCAGATCACAAACAAATAACCAGATCCTGCAAATTACTTCTATACAAGGACCCTAGTGGGTTTATTACTTGCTCCTTACTGAACTAATGAACATGCAAATTAAGTAAGCCAAGATTGCTCATATTGACTACGGTCTTCCTTACATATTCTTTCTACCTAGCAGCTAGTAAGAGAAAATGGAAAAAAAAAAAAAAAAAGAAGACAAAGGATATGAGAGAAGCTTTTTTTAAGCTTTGCATTTAGGATAATAAACAATACTTTCAGTGACACCCTGTGATTTCAGGTGCTCGTTTTCAAAATGAATCACATTGTCTAAGAGGAAACAGGAAAGGTGCTAGCATTTTCAGTAAAATTGCTTCCTTTAACGAAAGCTCTCAAATCCAGTAATTCAAAATCAGAAGATACTCAAAATTAGGAGTAATTCTGATAATATTTTACGTGATTTATTTTTACAAAAAGAATGTGAGAAAAATACTGAAAACAAAGTACCAAAAAGACTACTTGTTGTTTGTTTTTAAATACCAACTTAAGTCACTAGTTATACTTTTCTAAGTCTCCTGTGATGCTAAAGCACTCATCCAAAACACACCTGTCCACTTCCTTTCTGGAGGACTTGTGAAAAGTATCCCCTGGGTATTGACTGAGAACCCCCACATTTTCCCAGCTTGCAAGACCTTATAAACTCTTTCACAGTCTCAAATACTCTCTACAAGCACTTGGAGTGAACACCACCACTAAGGATTTGGTTGGTGTGTGCAGGCATTTGCCCAAGTATAATGATAATCAGGCAGATTAAGACAGAGAGGGGAAGCAATAGATCTCACTGCTTTCAACAGACAACCTGGCACTGACCCTGCTAGACTCAGAACAGGTCATCCATACAGAGTGTGTCAGCAGATAAGCCAAATGTGGATGATTTTTGCAGAGTTCACAGGACATAATTACAGTTCCACCATCCATCCATTCACACATACATGCAGACTTATTGTGGGAGAATAAATATAGATAATTTATTCACAGATAAATTCCCTACTGATTACCAGAAAAAAAAAAAAAAAAGACAATAATCCCCATCTGACAGGAATGCATCCTATGACAAAGTAAGACCAGTGAAAAACAAACTTAATGCTTTACATTCACTATCCTGTAGAACACTGGTCATTTAGCAGATTACTTTTCAGTGTCTTACTGTCCTGTCATATTTTCAGTCTTTCTGCTACAAAATTTATCATTTATCTAATTCATCTTGAAAATCTACATAAAATTTATAATGGTCACAACTGTGCATTTGAGAAATTTTCATAGAAAAAATATTGCAAAATATTATGTTCAAAACTAGTTGTATATCCCCCTAATAAGAAAGCTATGAGAATTAAATATTTTTGCACAAATCTTGATAAAATAAACATTTCCCTACATAGAATAGTACTTTGATGAACACAATGATGTTACAGAATTAGAGTTTATTGGCTCACTTTAACACTGTAGTGCTGTCACTACCTTGGATCTTAATGCTACTTCAAAACATTTAAGACATCTATTATTTTGACTATATGAAAGTCATGAGATTATATGAAGTTAAGTGTGTTCCCAAGTACAGCTTTCAGTTTCAAGTGTAGCTACTTCAAAAACGAAAAACTGATACAAAAGGAAATGAACACAGTAGGTACATTTCGCTTTCTAAAAACAAATTCTGGTACCTTGTATCATTTATGTGATTTTTTTTTAAATAGCAGATTAAAAAACCACATTCCTTTTATCTACTCATTACACGCAGCCATTCAGCAAATCTTACCATATTAATAATGTACCAATATCATAACTTTATTCACAATGAACAGTCAGGTGTACCTCATCCAAGAAAAGCTCTTTGTTTAACCATGATTATATTCCATTCAGAAAATGTCTCATGAAGAAAATATGCACCTCACTGTGGGTTCTCCCCACCTCTATCTATACAGTAGGATGTACAGCAGGCTCCAGATGGTGCAGATAAAGACATTTAACAAACCAGACTTCAGTTAAGAGTTCTGTTTTCCAGAATAACTCTGTTGCATGTAAGCATTTGACAGCCATCAAAAAAAAAATTTAGCATTCAGAATCCTAACAAAAGTTTTTTAAATATTGAATCTAAGACCTATGGTGCATCAACACAAGTGCTGTAAAAAGCTTCCCCATCATTACAACACACTTTGAGATACTGACTACTTTACTGAATACTACTAGGAAACTCAGAGAATAAATCCAACAACTGTCAGGAGCTTCCTGCAAGACTGCAACAGCAATTCAACAGAATAACAGTATGAAGCAGACGAGACGGTGAGGTCTACTGTACATTACTGGGTACAGTGTTGGCATGTGGGTAGATTATAAAATACTATGCTAGACAAAAAAAAGTAATTAAAAGCCAGTTACATGTTTAGCTTTTTTTTTTCCTTTTTAATCAATAATTATAAACTGTAAAAACGCACCCTAATTCACTATAATAGACTATGCCCTGAGAAGTAACATTATACATTAAGCAAAAGCCACTAGGAAGTGTCAGGTCTGCAGTTCAAAAGTGTAATATATGGAATTCCCTAGAAGCATATTTCCTCCATTTTTCAGCAACAGAGTTGTTTCTTCAGAGGAAAAGACAAATGAAAATTTATGCTTGTTTTTCTAACTTTAACTACAATATTTTTTTTTCTGTTCTCCTTCAAATTCTCCCTGGAAAACTTAATAGATTAATTGATAAAGCTTTTGCATAATTAGGCCACCTCACCAATGCTTTGCTACATTCTTCTTTGCTGGTTGAAAGAATAGAGAAGAGACTGAGAAGAAACATACCTCTGAGTACACACGGAAAATTATCATAGACAGGGACACTGAACATCCTTCGAAACTGACTTGAATATTAAGTGCATTTGAGAATTGGTGAGTTACACCCTATTCTTCGTATCTGACACTGATAAAATAGTAAGATCTAATTACACATATCTCTCATCACTCAATGAGTGCAAAGATGCATTTTGAAGTGACATCCACGTTTCAGTGTCAGTTCATTGCTTTTTCCAAAATTGCTCTAAGAGATACAATTCAGCAGTTGTGGGCTTTTCTCCCCATTTTCTAAGTGCAATGGTTCACCTCCTACTGGATTTTTAAAAATCTCCAAAAAGCATTCTTCCCTTACAGAAGGCAAAACAAAACTAAGCAAACAACAACTTGCCCAAAAATTTAATCATCAAATCTCTAAAGACTCACAACTTAAATTATTCTCTGGTACTCACATTTTGCTCAGTGTATTATATGTTCTTGAAAAAAGTATGCTTTCTGAGTCTGGTTATGCACACAAACTTTTCCAAAACACTTTCTTTCTGTTCATCAGTATTACACAGTACTGTTTTAAAAATTCATTAACAATCTACTTAGGAAAAAAAAATCACTCCCGTCCATAGAGTCTAGCTACACATTCTAACTAAGCAGCACTAGAATAAAACTGGAAATGCCAGAAATTTTCATTATAAGACAAAAATCTAAGCCTTCTCACTATATTATCACTTTGTCTTAAAGAAAATTACATACAAAGGTAATTAATCAAATAGTATAAGCTGACAAGTTACTTTATCCCCTATTTAAATGACACATGGATTTTGTTGTATAAAGAATATGTAAGCAGGCAATAAAATACAAATATGCAGACATGAGTTCATTAAGAATATTAATCAGAGCAGCTATAACAATGCATTCCAATGACTTCATAGAAGTTTGTTATTATAGCTGTCTTTAATGCTGCATGTTTCTCCAATGACTGTAACGCACAAAACAAATAAAATGCCAGTGAAATAACAGTTACTGTATTTAGCAGCTGAGAATTTACCACTTTAAAATGTGATTCCTTCTATTCTAAATTCTGTAGTTTCAAATTACATTTGTTCCTCGAAACCCTTTATTTCTAGTACAAACAAATTTCTACAAAGACTAATCCAGTGAACAAAAAGAATCAATTCAAATGACACATATTACAGTAGAAGACAAAATTAGGAAAGATGCTGAACTTTACATTAAGATGTTTAAAGATGTACAAGGTTTGATTTTGTATTTCAAGAAACTTCAGAGTGTGAGAACCTTGATTTCTGCAGCTTCTACTGGACATTATCTCTGCAGGAATGTTCACTAAATTATTAGTCTCTGATCTCTGAAACACAAAACAGCTGAAATGCTTTATGTAAAGTAGCTGTGCTCAGTACATTAACTACCAATGGCCTAAAGCCACTTTCTTTTTTTCAAGCAGTGCCCAAACAGGACTCTGCAGTAACACCAAGTGGTTAGACAGGTATGCTGCAAAGATCATAGTTCCAAAACTTCACATCAGTTTTGAGCTTAATGCAGTATGTTAGAAGTACCTCTTCAATCAATTTATGCATGAGGCTTCAGGACATTGACAGTTCAAAACAATTTAGATACTATTTTCGTTTTTAATATAATTTATATACTTACCATTAAAAAATTAAAGCTCATATTTAACAACTTACTGTTTGCATTTCCTTCAAACAGAAAGATACTACTTGTTTCAATTTCACTATTTAGTTTTAAGGTCTGCAAACATTTCTAAATGTAACGATTCTAACTGGATTTAAAAAATAGAGTGTAGGAGAATATTTCCATGAGGTTCAGACTTCAAAAACCCACACTTATGAGTTATACTACAGCCATCAGTGTTTTACAAAAGCAGTAAGAATATCAGCACCATCTCTAATCAGAGTTCTCAGAACATTTTCCAAGTACTAAAATTCAATGCAACTCTATTCAGTTATATAGGACCAAATCTTGTCATCCTACAAGAATTCATCACTTGTGCTGACATGAATTAAGAACTATACACATGTGTACGAGGGCACCTGCTTAAATGTTTATGATGCCAAGTTCAAAAATAAAGAACTTCCACAGTACAGCTCTGAGAATGCTAACTAAGACTCCAGATTATAGTCTGAAGAAGTTTCAAGTCAGATTCTAATAATAGCATTTTCTTCTGAAAGCCTCAGTCTTTCCAGTGCAAGAAGAGAGAATCTCTTCCCTTCCACAGGTCAAGAAATGTTTCCTACCATGCTCCCACTTCTGAGATTGCTCCTATCACTACTATTTTTCTCATAAACAGATAAATTTTGCTAAGGTAAACAGAACACACAAAGACCAAGAACCTGACCTTTAGTACACTGCCCCCTTCACTTCACACTTTCCAGATTCATATGAGTCATTAATGGGATACTGTTAATCAAACTGACCCAGGCTACTACACATACTTTAATGTATCATCCACATTCACTAAACATCAGGTCTTTTGGGATGTGTAAATGTTCTTGCTCAAGTTAAGATCTTAAGTTCAGACTCCTGCTTGTACTTGAACCAACCCATTTATCAGTGATCACTGAGGCAATATCTTACGACAAAATCATGCTCTCAAGCCAATCCCACAGCTCCTTCAGACAACAATTATGTTCTTCTGCAACTAAAACCATCAACCAAAACATCACAGCATCCCATAGCACCTCAAAGCTAATGACCATGTAATACATCTATATCTATGGAGAGGCAGGTGTGGATGCCCTCTGAAACAAAGCTTTGACATGGAGATGCTCAAGCCTAGAACAGTCTTATCTATGTACAGTAAACAGAAAAGTGTACATTTGGAAATGTCATTTTTAGCTACTTTGTGCCTGAAATGGATCATGAACATACTCTCAAAAGACTGGAGGTGGTCTGTTTTCATTTTGAAATGCAAGAGTAAACTCCATTCATCTAACTACTTAGAAGTGTAGGAACTTCACATTTTGAGTGCTTTTTTGATTCAAAGTGACACCTTTTGAGCAGGCTACCTGTGTTTTTCCTCCCTCATTGTTTATCTCTCTGCCCAACAGAAACAGTATCTTGAAACTTATGGTCAAGAGGCATTTGGGACAGAAGATAAATAAAGCAATTATGGCAAGGACAGTAACTTGAAAATCTAATCCCCCCCAGAAAACAGTCTACTTTTAAAACAGGCAATGTTGCCATTGTATAGACTTCTACAGTTGTAGAATGTTTTCCCTGGGTCTGTGTACCAGCACAATTCTACTAGAGTAAAAAATCCCTTTTACAGACAAATTCTAAGGAAATGACAAAATACACCATTCATAATTGATTTCAAATTCCCTTAAAATTTACAGTTATGTAAACAGAGATGTATGGTTGGAGTAGAGCTCTTCTTTAAGAGTAAAAATGGAAAAAAACCCCAAAACAACAAAGACTGAAACTCTTCAAAAAAACAGAAGGGAAGGGTTAGTTCCCTCCTTGCTGTCACTGTTTTTTTTAACTGTATGGTCTCAATCATCAGTTGGAAGAGCTATCCAATATTGGACTTGATTAAGTACAAGTTACCAATGTGTGATTTGGGAGGGTGAGAATCTGTAGTGTAAAAAAAGACATTCAGAAATGTGTATCAAGTGTGATTAAATCTGGATTGTTGAGATAAATAAATAAACACCAAGTAAGAAATGAAGGTAGTCTGTTTTAAGAAAACGATTCACAAATACAGCCAAATACAGCTCTGATTGTGGATGAACATGTGTTTGAACTATTTTCTGCCACATCTTCCTGTATCTGCTTATCAAGATTTCAACCTTATAGACCTTCCTATCAAGCTAACATGACAATTAATAAGCAAACAAAAACCAAGTTAAAACAGTAAAAGGCATCACAGCTCCAAAACTGTTACTGAAGCCTTCAGAAAGAAACTCTGTATTCTGGTGTTCTACCAAAGACTGCTATACAAAAATAATAGCACTCAACAAATACAGTCTGGATCCAATAAGGTACTAGCAGGATGCCATACAGGAACAAACTGGGAACAAGTTTAGCTGATACTGATAGATTCTCCCATTTTTTTCAGACACTCTGTTTCACAAGCATTTCAAACTTTTTTTCTTTTACCTCTTTTTTTTTAAAGTCAAATGATTCAGAGTCCACCTTAATGCAGAAGTTAAAAAAAAAGGAGAAAATGTCATGGTAGGAAGCCGGTAAAAGTGATTTCTTTGAGAGATTAAGTAACAAAATGCATTTGCTTAATAAAAATGTATGCCAGTTCTTTAATAAAGTGACAGATGTTTACTCTGAAATTTAGCTTTATGACTGACCATCAAAACAGAGAGAAACATAAAGCTAGCTAACACTTTCAACCAAGACATGCAATTGTGTCTGAAAAGAGAATATTGCACTAAGAGAAGAACCCTGAAAGCTTTCAACGTTTCCTTCACTGACCTAAAAAAGTAACTAACCATTTCCTATAAGCAGTAGCAAACCTGGCTTGGTCCACATCCCTACATGTTGATAAAACTTTATCAACAAACCGGTATTCCATTTCTGGACCAAGAGAGTCCTGCACAGGAGCACGCTTCAGGCGTTTTGTTTCTTGGGTATAACCTTGTTTGCTGCTGGATTCATTCAAACCATCAACATCCATAGCTTGTGCCATGTGACTTGTTGCAGGACTGTGGTGGAAATTATTCAGACTTTCATCACTGCTGTCCACAGATACCGCTGTACTCATGAGAGGAAGTTTGTTGCTTAAGTGCTGCTGAAGGTAGAATACACACCTTCTTCAAAGGAAAAGAAAAGAAGAAAAAAAAAAGTCATGCACTGAAAATAACCTGCTGTTGCTGCTGAAGTGTTTCAATTCATTTGCCATCCCACCAGATTTCCCTCACAGACACAAAATCTGCTGTCTCTGCACACTGTACTAGAAAGGGCTCCATGTCACCTTGGCAAATCTCCTGTTACCTCGTCAGGAACCTGCACCCAGCTAGTAAAGCAAACATTTTCGGCACCCAGTCTTCTGTCGGCATTTTGTTCATTTTTTGTTGTTTAAACATTTCAAATATGAGGAGGCTCATTACCAGCATCTTGTGTCTCTTGCACAAATTATAGAGACAAGCGGAGCTTACACTGCAAGATATTTAAGCCAAATCAAATTTCCCACACAATAGCTCTGATTATGCTCTTGAATATTTTCAAAAGGCTTAATATATAGTAGCTTAAAAATCTTTTATTGAGTGGTACTTCCTAAAACCAGAACAATTTGTTTGGAAATACCATGTGAAGACTCATCCACAAATCAGAAGGAACTCTTTTGACCAAGTCCTCTTACCTATGACACCACAAGGTTTCATGCCCTGGGTAATTGTCAATCAGTTCACTGCAGAGTTCCATCTCTTCATCTAAATGGTGGGGAAGATCCACGTTTTGCTCCTCTGCACAGGCAGCTTCCGTCCCTGCACTCTCTTCCTCCTTCTTTTGTTCATTTACCACTTGATTTTGTACCAGTATGTTTTTGTCAGTCATCGTTCGGCGTATCAAGGAATTGAGTAAGAACTGGCGGTAATGAAATCCACTATGGTCTGAGACATGCATGGATACCCAATATTTAGTGGATGAAAGTTCATCGAGGAGAACCTGAAACAAAATGCAGAGACAGTTATCAACCAGTATAAAGGAGGAACTTACCACTACTGCTTTTGTATTAAGGTAACCTCTTCTTTGGGAATTTCAGCCACTGTAGTAATGGTTTAAGAATACACAGAAAAAAGAACTATTACTGAGCCTTTTCTACTATGTGCTGAAAAGCATCTTGGCATCCCTGCAGAAAACAAATAAATACTTCTTCCAAACTGTGAAAAGGCAAGTTTTTCAGAAACCAACCCACAACCTGAGTGGGAAAAAAACCCAAACCTCTTCTGATATGAAAAAAGCAGTGGTTTAAGAACCTCAAAATGGCTAGCAATAAACACTATTTAGAGGAGGCACAAACTACACTGCTATTAGCTTTAAGAATTTTACTTTCTACCCAGTGGATTGTGGGTGTCAGAAGGTAGGTGAGTTGCTTAAAAGGAAAAAAAACCAAACTTAATTTGCACCTTGATTTTCCGTGAGAGAATGTCAACCATAACATTATGTTTAAAGTCCTAGAGCCAGTGAAATATGAAAGTACTTGTCCATAATCAGGTTGCTTGATTTTACTACTGAAGAACCCCTAGAAAGGCTTTCACACCAACTCTGGTAAATACTTGAATTGCCAACTGTAGCTCTATTTTTAACACTTCTGGTTCCTGCGTATTGTCTCTTAATTCTGAGTGCTTTTAAACTTTCAAAATTAATTTCTGGAGAGAAATGCAAGTTTGGCTCCCAGACAAAGCTTTTACTATGCTTTGTTGTCTCTGTTAGAGCCACTGGTTTCATTTTTTTTCATAGGCCTTAACCTCTTTCCTCACACTGCTTCTCCTCCGGAGCTTAAACTATCCAAAGAGATCAAAACTACCCTTTTCATTTACTTCTAAAGACTTTTGGAAGTAATCTTAATAATCTTACGGTATACTCTTGCTTTTAACCTCTTCTCCTAAGCTACCTACATCACTTAACAGGACCAGCTGATGCAAAACAACTTTCCTAAGTAGAAGTCTTTCTTTCAGATACTGCAGCACAAAAGCCACAGCCTCCCACAAAGAAAACCATGGAAACACACAAGGCTAGCTATACAGCTTTCTTGAGGCCGTCTGTTCTAAAAGAAATTGGAGCAAATACAATGAAAACAGTGCCTTCTACCCTAGATAGTCATCATGTTTTTCTAAATCTTGCCAAAAGATACCAGCATCACCTTCCTTTCAGAGATCAGCAAACAGAAGTGCAGTATTAAATAACAGTCCACACACAGGGTTCTTAAAGGGGGTAAAAATCCATGTTCACATCTGCACATTAAACAATAAGATCAGCTTTTCCTTTCTTCATAGAACTTAGTATTTTAAGCTTTTGAACTTCAAAATGTAAAAGTCTGTTAAGAACAACATAAGGCTCAGAAAAAATCAGATCAGCCTTTATTCAGCTGTGATTGATACTACACACATTTATGCTCAACTGAGACCTCGGAAGAATCCAATTAATTTATCTGAAATATTTATAAGCTACATATTTACAGAGGAACATCTTAATTACACATTTTAACTCCCTGTACAAAGGGAACAAAATTATTCCCAGCATCACACCTTACCTGAACCAGAACACCTCTTTTAAAAAAGCAACACTGAAGACTGCCATGAAAACTTCTTCAGATCTACAAAAAACAGCCTCGTACCTAGGAACCTCAGAGTACCAGTGGAAGATGCTTCTTACAACTGGAAGTAAAAGAAAAAGCCAGCTAATATCTGAATTCCAAGAGGTTCCTTCTTACAAAGCCAGCTTCCTCCATTTCCATCTCTATCAGTACAAGGCCTTTGCCACTGTTCTGTGAAGAAAGAGGAAACTATATGAAAATACCTCCTACTCCACTCTTGACAACCTCTTTTCTACCTCTGGTGGTGAGCTGACTACCATGGAACTGGCAGCCTCCCCCAGAACATGACGTGTGTGCTCAGTGACCTTTGTCTCAATCTCTGGGTATGCATTCCCTCTTACACCCTCCCTGACCATGTGCTTGCTTGTTTTAGTGCATTTTTCCAACCATAAACTAGAGACCTGAAACTTCCTCCCTAGTCTGGGACACCAAGGAAATTAAAAGGAACTGGGGAAACAAACTTTTAAGGACAACCAAATAAATAGCACTCACAGAAACTAGGACTTTTAAAGACCCTGTCATCTAAGAAGAAGCTAAGGCATTGCTGGGGATGGCTACAAGAAAAACTACTTTGTATCTCATGAACATGTTGTCTTCTGGGCATCACACAAGAGAAGTGTTGCCTCATGACAATTACCCCACTACTTGTTTGCTTGCTTATTTTACTGTAGGGTCTGACCAGTCAATCTCCACCTTTTAATTATGAAATTGAATATTCCAATCTAAAGAAAACAAAAAAGTTTGTCAATCCTTGCTGAACTACACACTATTTCTCTATCTGCATGACTTCACTGAAGCAACATGGTGTGTATGAATTTTAAGACTATACCCCTACTACTCTCCTACCCCAGTTCTCTAACTAATTATGCACCCACCTTTTAGTAGGTATCTGAAACTCATGATCGAACCCCACTAACTGCACAGTCATGTGAGAAATCTGAAATCGGGCTTTCCATGGTAAGAACTCCAATACCAAAATTATTAAATTAGTTTCAAATAATCTATTCTTGACAAATCCTTGATTTATGTTAATGAACACTTATAAACACTACATAAACTTGCTAATGCCATCTAAATTCTGCAGCTAGAACAAACTGAAATGTCTATATTGAAAGAAGATAATGTTTTTGACTGTCCAATGTAAGAAAGAAGAAACATCTATATCCTTTGAGTAAATTTTCCTACTGGGCCAAAACTTTCTTCTCTAGCATTTTAAATCTTTTTCCCAGAGCTTGAGCTGAGATTCAGTCTGCATTAGCATTAGGATTATCAAACCAAAGGGAAAAGAATAACCAAAATCCTATTACACAGCCTACCTCTTGAAATCCTTCAAAGCAGGCTGACAGCTTTGTTAATGATAAACTCATTTTGACAAGTCATATTTAAATGATAATACAACATACAATTTATGTTTCTGGGCCTCTGCTTCCTTGTACACTTCAAACTACAGGCAAAATTTGTATTACAGCAGAAATACAGCCCTAATTAATACAAGTACTCCTTAATTTCAGGCAACCTTGCAAGAACTAAATGGCCATAGAATCAGCAACTGTTTTATCCGTCAATTTTTCAGCATGGTTCCAGTCATGCATCTTGTTGATAATTATCATACTTTTCAGATATTCAAACACAGAAATTGCTGAAGGTGTTACATGAGACATCAAGCAAGTAAAAAACCTCTAAAGAATGGAAAAGCCAAGGCAAAGCTGGACAGGACTTGGCAAGAAGCGCAAAAAATAACAAGAAGAGACTGTGTAAATACACAGGTCACAAAAAAAAGACCAAGGAGCATGTATGCTTGCTAATAAACAAGAATTGATGGCAACTGACATGGAAAATGATGAAGTACTGAGTTTGTTGTCTCAGTCTTCACTGGCAGTCAGGCCTCCCTCCCACTTCTCTCTAGTCCCTGATCCTCTAGACTCTTGTGCAGGAAGCTAACTCCCTCCCACTATAAGCAAAGAGCAGGTTCAGAACCACTTGAGGAAGCTGAACAGCCACAAATCGATGGCATCTGAAGATCCATGTTACAGAGCTCTAAGACAACTGGCTCATGTTGCCAAACCACTGTCCACCCTATCTGAAGTCATGGCGGTTAGGGGAAGTCCCCAGTGACTGGAAAAAGGGAAACACTGTTCTCATTTTTAAAATGGGAGAAAGAGGAAAAAGGAAGACCCGGGGAACTGTAGACAGTAAGCACCCCCTCTGTGGTTGGCAAGGTCATAGTGCAGATCCTTCCAGAAGACATGTTAAGGCACCTACGAGACAAGGAGGTGACACAAGACAGCCAGCAATCATGCCTGACCTATCTGGTGGCGTTCTATGACAGAGTGACTACAGTGGTCAACAAGAGAAGACTAACAGGTGCCATCAATCTAGATGTGGAAGGCATTCAATATGGGTTCCACACGACATCCTTATCTCCAAATTTGAGACAGATGGAAGGTCCATACAGTGGGTAAGGAACTGACTGGATGGATGCAGCCAGAGAGGAGTGGTCAACAGCTCTATGTCCAAGTGGAGACTGGTGATGAGCCCTTTAGGGCTCTCTGTCTTGGGACTGCTCCACTGTCCCCTCCATTGAAGTATTCAAGACTGCGCTGGATGGGGTCCTGAGCAACCTGATCTAATGAGTGACATCCTTGCACATTGCAGGGTGGTTGGAATGAGATGGAGATCCCTCCCAAGCCAAACCATTCTGTGATTTTATGAACCTGAATATTTTTGTGAAAATGCCTGCTTTTTCCTTGTTCTCCTTCTTATTTGCTTTTTCCTTGCATCATATCTTGCAAATAATCACTCTATAATTCTGCCTCTTAAAGTTACCTAGACAAATTTAATCAAAAGTTTCTCACAGTCTTTAATGTTCCACACTTTTTCCTAATTTTCCTGTATCCCGAACACCTTCTACTAGGCCTTCTGATGAGGTGCATTGGTGGTGTCCTGAAAAAAACCTAGAGCCAACACAGACACTTTCCAACGAGTTTAAAACATTGGTGGAGGAACAACAGCACCAGTGAAATTTTGCCAGAGGTAACAGAAACCAGAAGGACAACTCTAGACAAAAGTATCACTTCCATAGTCTTCATTCCAAAAAAAGTAGATCAGTAGGGGAAGTGAGATGGCAGGCAAACTAAATAGACTTTAGAATGGTCAAACAAATTTAAATACTACCTTCACAGGCATGCTTGTGATTTGCCACAAAAAGCACTCACAACTGATAGTGAATGAACTCACCAGAATAATTCCAGTTCTGCAAAAAGTTATTTTTATTGCAATGTAATTATTTTTCTTTAATTAAATCAGTACCGAATAGTGAGTACAAAAAGCACTCAAGGTATAATCCTGATCCTCAGACTACTGTTAGCAGTATAATGGACACAGAGCTGTTTAGAACTTGTTTTAAGGCAAAAAATGACTTGAATTTTCTTTAATAGTGCTAACTCCCTTCACCTTTTAATAAGCTCTTGAAGGCACCAAAGTTCCTGTTTTCTGTTAATATAGACTTCTAACCCTAACTTCTAATCTCCAATCTATCTGAATCCTACAATTCTTCTGAGTTTTCTAAAAACTACCTTTTCATATAAACTTGTTAAGCAGACGAGTCCAAATTCTGCCCTGTCTCTGCAATGGACATAAAAATAATGGCTATATTGATTCAACAATATCCAGTAAAATCCTCCCTTACAACCCTATGTGGCAAAATGCAGAAACTGCTGTTAAAAGTGAGTGATATGTCACTCCTAATACTCACAAAGAATTCACCTAACCACTCAGAAAACATGGTATTACAAAACTGCCTATGTAATTTTAGACCACATCACATTAACTAATTTAATTTGCTGCAGGTCTTGATGTTATAGATGCACAACATTCAACACTGCATAAAATGTCCCTGCTGTCCCTGAAATAGTTTAATCAGCTCCCAGTGTAAATGCTGCCAAAAAATACTGCTGGAACTGAAGAAATTAGTTACAAGCACTACTATGCTTTCTCCAAAATTCCTGCTGTCTTTACTTGGTCCTTTAAAATTCTGAAACCACAGGTAAGCTGAGTAAGGGCATCGAAACATTGATATTACATTATCAAAATAATATCTATTATGTATTACCTTTTTCCTCTATGAATTTCCTCTATGAATTTCAAGACTAGTGCTGGAAGAATTACTTAGAGTTGCCCATTCCTTACTTTGGCTCACATAGTCCCATCTATACTCTTCCCACACATATATTAGCACCAAGTACTAAGAGAGAAACAGAATTTTGTATACAGGCAAGAAAAATGTATTATTTCTGCTGAGCAGAACCTGCTTACACTGGCAAGAAAAATGCAAAACATACTCACTACAAGATTTTGCCCCCTTTCTTAAAACATTCTTAGCTCCCTGTGATAACTTCACTTGATACTCTTCATTCATGTTATACAATCTGCTTTGCAAACCAGTATTTGGGTTTTTTGAGAAGAAAATTTAAGAATTTATTCACTATTGTATTATACCTTGACAGTGAGTTTTGCCAAATGCTGTAAAACCCAGATGCGATGGGACCAGGCATTGTAGTTGCTTGGATATCTCCCAGCAGCTTCAGAGCAGACATTCATTTCCTCCTGCACTAGTCGGTGAATCCTCTCCACAGGTGCTGCTCCCAAGTTTCCTTTAGTTGCAAGACTGGGCAAGGAGTTTTCCTGAATTAGCTGTTGCAGCACCCATCGTCTGGTTAAACGATGTAAAGCGTTAATGGTGAGAGAGCAGTTTTAAGAGAAAAAGATGGTTTTTCATGTGCATAAATCAAACCTTTCCAATCTTTCCATCTCTGAACTACTCTGTAGCTAGGTAATGAGTGAGTAGTAAACAACCATCTGAACACTTGCCATGCTATAAACTACAACACGATGATTGCACTCCCAACACGCCTGCATCAGTTAGCTCACTCTAAGTGATCATGGCTACTTACAGCATTATAAAATAAAACAGAGGGAAACAGCAAATTTATGAAACAGTGCAAGCAGCATGGGCATAAAATTTCTAACGCGCTCCTCTTTCAAAGTCTTGCATAGCACTAAAAATGAAGTAGCCAAAGCGAGATAGAAAGAAGTGATTTAATAAAAAATTAATTCTGCTCAGTATCTTTTACAGCTGACCGTACCACACACCACAATTCAAACTGGTTTCTGTACACCACCAGCAGTAGCAAAGTCCAAAAGGTTTGTGGTTTCAATGGCTATAGGTATAAACAAAACAGATGTTTCTACTGATGAATTACACATATTTGATTTCACGTGTCTGAGATAAGCACAGATTCCTAGATGTTCTGGTTTTTTATTTTACTTTGGACAAAATTTTAGTAGCATTTTTAGAGGCAACCTCAATGCTGCATCTGCAGCCCCAACACAAAAGGGTTCTACAAAAATAGATTACAGATGTGTAAATTTCCACAGAGCAGCCCATGTCAATGGAATTGCTACAGTCCAGTGTGGAATGCTCTGGAGACACTGACATCCTCTTGTGTGCAACACGGAGGTTATCCTATTTTGTACTGGCTCACATTGGTTCCAAAACCAATGAATTGCTACTTTCAAAGATGTCAAAATTTCTTTTAACTCCAAGTTAAAATAAATCAATAAAATAAAATAAAAGTAATAAATTACCTTTTTTGAAAGAGAGAACTCTATTTTGCAGGCCATATGTAAAATTATGTATCTACATATATATATACACACGTATATAAAAAATAGATAAGTTAACCACATATTAAAAACATTGCTAACTCATCTGCTTTTTCTCTCATTTGAAGACATCCATAATATGCTTGTTCACTCGTGGGTTTTATCTATATTGTATATATATTCACTCAGTTATCAAAAAAGGACAAAGTATTGGAAGACAATATTGAAGATAATTTAGAAGAATGCAATTTTAAACTGACTGTGGTTCTCAGCAGAAAGTTACAAGCAGTGTATGAACACTTTCTTCCTATACACCATTTGTTCTAAATAAAGATGTACAGCTAAGCAAACCATGCTCTGTTGTGTAACAGTATTTCATGAAACATAGTAATTTTGAAGACTTAACTTTGAATTTTTAAAAATGTTTTTGATCCAAACATCACCTTTTGTATTTTTTACTTCAGTCCACAGATATGCAAGAAATGGAAAATTAAAAAATTCTAGGCAAAAAAACTCAATGAGCATAGTCACTCTTTTAACAAGAGATATGTATTATTTCATTAACATCATTATCTGAGTGAAACCATGAAGACAAAATATTTCAACTCTCTAAATTATTTCAGTTTCTTAAAATGAGCATGCTTTATAAACCAAGGAAATCTGATAAATTACATATGCAGGGGAGAGTGAAAAAATACAGACTTTATGATCTCTGTGACTACAGCATCAAAAAACCCATAAAATTAAACTAGAGCTACTTTCTAGACAGTTCAATCACAACCTCAGAAGATTTAAAATCTATTTCTGGAACCCGCTGAATATCATGGTATTATTTGGTTTTTATGCAAAATTTCCTGCATTAATTTTACTCCAATTTGGAGTCATTTTCACTTTTGCATGTTACTACTGCTCTTACAACTCCTGGAATCCAACAAACAAAGGATTGTTAAGTGACAACTGCACAATCAATATATATACTGACTGTATATGCACAAATTATATCTGAACTTCCAAAATATACAGCAGGAGGTCATCTGACAAAATGAATGACAGGTATTTGGCATCCTCAGCGAGTGTATCTCCCATGCATAAGAAAAAACAATTTGGTTATGTTTTACCGAATTTTATTCAAAGCCCCATTTTTTGCATCTTCTGTCTGAGATTTAATACCATGGGGGAATAGGTAACCCAAAATCAAACATTATGCTGATGCAGAGAAGTATTTTTGCAAATCTTATTTTCTAACATGTATGAATCATGGTCAGCATATCTAAATCCAAGCCAAATATTTGTGCAATCACCCTCAAATATAGTTTTCTCATGTAGGCAAGTAAGAGAAAGAAAAAAAATTATGACACTATCAAAATACTCCTAATTTAAGTTTGCATTGAAATTATTGACAATTTTATATTATTTCTAAAATGTAAATAAATATAAAGAACCTAACATTCTGACTTATTTGATAAAAATATATTGATCATCATAATTATATGGATGGCACCAGGTTCAGAAGTATTAACATGCAAAAAAATCTTATTTTTCTGGTGTTAGCTACCATGTAGAAAAGGTAAACTATGACAAACTGCAAGATTTTTTTCCCCAATATAACTATATACTTCTGCTTCAAAGTTATCAAGTAGCACAAATCATTAGCATGAGGATGATGAAAAGAAGTGGAACATCAAAATTAAAAGTCAATGCTGCAGAAATTCATTGTTGTTGCTGTATCAATGAAATACCTTGGAAGACTCCAGGCATTGCTTACTAGGTTTACCTTGAGACTTTTAAGCTTGTGCATACACTGACAAACAAGAGTTTACCAACAACTTTCATTTCCAAAAATTCTCATGTAGTCAGTAAGTTTTGTTGTGTTCCTTATAGAGTATGGAGTCCCTAATGCAGTATCAACTTTAACACGTCCAGCATTAGGGCAGCTGTAAACACAAACATTGCAAACTGCTTCCTAATATGTTACATTTAAATCTCTTTAGGGCTGTCTATAAAAGGTTGACCTAGCTTTTTATTTCTATCATGAAAAAAGATAACACACATACAAAGTTTTTTGGGTTTTTTTGTTTTAAAGCTGAGCAATGGATCTATGCTTCACTTGGCTCTGCTACAGGCTTTTTATGGACAGTCATTATTGAGATGGTTAGCCTTGTGCATTTGAGTAACACTGGAATTAAATTTTCCAAACATGTGATCCATTATTTTAATATCCAGTAGTGGTGACTGAATGATTTAGTTTAAGTTAGAAATAATAAAAATAAATTCACCAAACCAAAAAGACCAGTATTGAAATGGAAAAGAACCCAGCTTTATTTAACAAAGGTTGGCTTTAATAGAATCTTCATTTTCTGAAATGTAGACAAACAATACAGTAGTAAATTTGAGGGAAAGGAGAAATCTACAGTGCTGAAATACTTACAATTGAGGAAATCAGAATTTTCAGGTTGAGGATTTTAGGTGTTGCAAGACATGATAAACCTCTAAGGGAATTTATCCACCCTCCGAAGTTTATTTAAAAAGTATGCAGCAGAAAAGGTACATATGATTTCAGTTCTAAGTGTAGAATATAGACAGGTAGCTTCAAAAGCCAAAGCACAGTATTCTGCAATGACTGGTTCAAAGAATCTGATATATTTCTAGATGTCCTCCTGCATCTACAACTCTCCTTAACCCAAGAACAAGAAAGAAAAAAAAAAAAAACAAAAACACAAAAAAAAAAAAAAAAAAAAAAAAAAAAAAAAAAACCAAACAAACAACAAAAAAAACCAACCAAAACAAAACAAAAAAAACCAACCTAGGAAAAATGCTTCAAGAGTCAATAGAAGGCAAAGGAAACCAACCTATGAATCCATGTTTCTGGACTTTTTGGAAACTTGGTTAACGCCAGTTTTCCAAGATGCAAATCTTTAAGTGGATTTAAAGTGCCAGACAGTATTAATTCTTTCCTACAAAAGATAAAATAAATCAGTGTGAATAAAAGTAGTAACCTGAAAACAGAACACAAATCCCAATAACAAATTGCATGGCATTTCCTTTGTATCATAACAGAACTCCACTGTCAAACAACAAGAGTTTAAAAAACCCTTAGTGCATGAATCCATTTTACAACACATACATATGTACTATACATATGCGCACAAAGAACTTTATCTTAATCTGAACACATACAACCCATTAGTTTTCAAACCTACCCAGAAATTACTGAGTCAACTACCTGTAGGGTTACATATATGAAAAAACATCCCTTCTTGAAATTAAGCCCTTGGATCACTGTGTACATGTGGAAATATTCTTACACATAGCACTCCTCCATACTTACTTTTAGTTTTTAAATACCGTTCAAGATACAGGGTCAAGGTTCCCTAAATTTATTTTAAAAAAGGAAGTATTCTCTGCGTGTAGAATGTTTTACAAATTTAACAAAAAGGCTGCAATTGCTCAGTTTACTTAAATGCAAAACAATCTTTGGTTAAAAAAAAGTTGAAAATTTGCCCTGACAAAACTTAATGTTCATCCAACACAACCCTTTCTAGAGTACCTCCCACAGACAGAGCAAAATGAAAATCTGTACTTGGCTTTCTCACCTTCTTTGCACAGAATTCCCTGCCCCTCACCCTCTTCTTTCTAGCTTTATAACTCTTATTGCCTGTCCTGAGCATGTTTGTAGACATCACCCCATCACTGGCTCCTACAAGGGCATTAGTCTTCATATCCTATTCTCCAATCTAGTAGGTAGCAGCTTTGAAGTAAAGATACAGTAAGTTCCAAAGTTACAATCTGTAGAAAGAAATTACACATTTCATTTCATTTAATGACATGTGCAATTACACATTACACATTTCATTTCACATTTTCTGTGAAAAAACTGAGAGTACAAGAAGCAAAAGCAATTTTGGCATGGGTTTGGATTTTGGCTAATAATTTCTGATTCATCATAATGATAGGCATGGCACTAGTAAGTGAGGAGCAGATGATCAACTCTCTGACCAAAAGACCCCAGTGGGAGGGGAGGAAATAGATTCTGGCAAGTTCTGCTATCACATAAGAAGGCAAAACTCTGCAGTCTGACGCAGAAAACATAATGTTGTCCTAAAGTTATGGCCCGAGTCTCACAAACAAATTGACATATTTCCTTTCTGTCAGTACATATTTTCTGTCTGAGTTGGTAATTTTTAGTAGGAAACTGACTCCATCCAGTACTTTGGCTTTGTGTTGGTGTAACTGAAACTTATAACCACAGTCAGAAGCTAATGGTTGCAACACTAACAGTGAGCAAGTATTATTTAAAACTGAAGCAGAGTGGGGAACATATCCTTATGGAACGAATCCTTATAAAAGTTTTGCTTCTGATAGCTACTGAGGCATCTCTTTTTATCTCAACCAAGTTCCAGCATGCTTCAGATTGGATGCTTTTAGATGTTTTTTAACAGGCAGGTCAGATATACCAACCAGAAGTGGCAGACTGATCAGACCATTCTGTGCTAATGCACTCAAATTTGGAAAGCAGACAAAAGAAAGATTCAAGGTCAGCACTGGAGCAGGTGGAACAACTACCTCATTACTGCAATGCAAGAGGTGACATTTTGGTAAAAATTACTTACCACACACACACAATGAAAATACAGCTTAGATTATTGTGATACTTAAAACAAATACATGTACACATTTAACAGAGATTTAGATTACCAGGCCACCTACCTCCCAAAACCTAAACTTTCAGTGAAGAAAGTGCTCTTTCTATATTAAAACATTCATTGTAAGTAAACAGCCTCACACTTATACACTCTTAAACTTCCTCTTTTGCAAAATTGAGGAACAGTACAGACAAGATTCACCTTCACTGCTGCAGTAGAAAAGCTGGTTTTAGCTTTAATGATTTTCAAATAAGAGATTCTCCCATTCACAAAGGACTGCAAGCACTAGTATGACTGAAGTACCATACACTCCCACATAAACCTCTTCTAAGCTCTTTCAAATAACATCCAACTTGGGATATATAATTTCTAGCTCACTTTCTTGCCATGTGGATCATAGATAATGTTTCAGCCTTAAGGATTATAGCTCCATAAAAGATCATCTGGAATAATTTTTACTTGCCTTATGCTAACACCTTTGAAGTCATTTATATCTGAAAGCAAAATGGGAGTTTTCAGAGCATCTTGTTACCTAATGTCTTTTCATCAATTGTACATGCTAGGAAGTATAACAGGAAGAACAAAGGCAATTATGAAAATTCCTTTACAATCACCCCATAAAAATTCAGGTCAGTTTAACTTGCAAGACTTTTCAACTTCTAAAAACACAGGATAACTGAATTTAGGATCAACAACTGGCGATATCTCTTATCCCATTCAGTATAACAGGGGTTTCTCTCTCAGTTCCTGGGAAGTGACACACCTACTCTCTAGCAAGTGTTTCTCAGGGTTTAGGATAAATATATATATATATAAATATACACTGCCCTTCTGTAACTTTCCAATCACTTCTAAATTAAACAAATAAATAAACAACAAATGTATGTAGTAGGCACATTACAACTGTTGAGAATAGCTACAAAGTCAAGGCAGACCTATTCCTAGTTGGCCTAGATAACATGTTTCAAGTTCTGTGATCTCCTGTGCCTCATTAATCAGATACGACTTTCTACGATTGTCAGCTGAGCGGAAATGCCCACTTGTCTTCCACAACAGCATTCAAGTTTTCTGACTGGGCTCTGCAAAGTCCTGTGTCCTTTCCTAGGAAGGGATTTCCTTTTCTCTCTCTTCCAGTTCAGTGCTACTGAGTCAACCACTATCTGTGAAGCTTTCAGCAGAATTTGATATATGAAAAAGGGATTATCCCTGTCTACAATGAAAAAGTCAATAAAGAAGATACAAGAAACACGCTGTGTGCAGGGCTGCTATTCAGTAAACAACTAGAACACTTTATATTTTTTTAGGCTAGAACACTTTTTATTTTTTAGGCTACTTAAGAGTCTATAATGCTTTTTCCCCCTCAAAATAAAGCAGTGAATTAGTGTATGGAGAACGCAAGATGAACCTGGCATGACAAACATCGTCTGAGCAACAAGAAACCAATCATCCCACAACAGATCCATCATGTTCTGCAAGCAGAGTGCAAGTCTCATACAATTAGTTCTCAGTTGTGACTATCTCAGGATAAGGATATATCACCAGCATCCGTATAGAAAACAGTCAGTCCTCTACTCTGTGATTGATTATGCCAAACATCTGGCTAGCTTGATCTGTAATTTCACAGATAAGCTGAAATACATGTCAACATAACTAAAGTGCCTCCCCTTCAAAAGAGCAAACTCCCAGTGGAAGCCTAGAACAACGTAGGGTCAGATTCAGCAAAGCAGTTCCTTTGCTAGAATGGGCCTGCTGGCAACCTCCACAGATACTGACTGGCTTGTGTAACAAAATCTCTCTGGATGCTAAACAGAACTTCAAAGACAGACTGACTTGTACATCACTAGTCAATAATTCGGGGAGTAAGGCCAGCTTCCGTAGTAATTTGTGTATTTTGGTAAATCATAAACATCATAAAAGAGAAAACAATCTTCATCCATATTCCTTAGCATTTTTAATTCCACTTACAACTTTGAACTACTCTTCACATGCACATAAAAGCTAACTCTTCCAGCTGTCAGGTACAAAAAAAGCCAGACTGATAAGGATGAATGCATGTGCAATAAAAAAAATTCCACTAAACATAAACCAAAAACCAACTGTAAGTACCATAATATGAGATTACTGTAGCAGCTCTAGTACATATACAAGCTCCTAAGTCCATTTTAACACTTCAAAGCTACTCAAGTTATACATTTTCATGACACTAAACCCTTTGCTATCACATTCATCCCCCTTTTTGAGACCTGAGAGATAGAAAGATACAGAACACAGCAGAATCCTTCAGAACTGTATCAGCAGTGAAAGAACAAAAAAGAAAAAGCTGAATTTGCCATAAGTAGGGCTGACAACTAGACGCAGCCATTATCTTTCTAGGTCATTTTGTTAATACACCACCTGCAATAGTGCACTGTAACTACAGAAGTCCTGTTTTCCATTAATGCACTCCTAGAGACTATCATACTTTCGTCAGCCCTCCAGCCCTCCTGAAACTATAGCTTTTATCGACTGTCTCCAGTCTTTGGTAACAGAAAGAGAATATTCCTCCAACTCTGAAACTTACAAAACAGCTGTAAGATTACAAAATTGTAAATAATTGTTGTTTCTGCACCTCCTGAAGAGCAAGGAGGTAAATTCCTGCTCCTCCTCCATTATGACTCCTGGACAAGTTCTGAAATTTGACCAATGATGAAGCTATGCTAAACCCAGCAGGTACAAGAAAGGAGAGAGGAGGGGGGAAATGTGTTTGAAATAAAGGGTAGACACCTTCTCTCCCTCTCTTGCAGTTTATCTACTGAGCCTCAATAGCCTGCACCAGTAATGGCAGCAAACTGAGCTGGAATCTCAAAAGAACTCAAAGACAGGTAAAAATGAGAACAGTGAATACACACAGCAGATATCAGCTGAGCACATTAACTGCAGAAGGAAAGAGGAATGGTAGTTCAGTGGGTCTTATACACCCTGAAAATGTGGTGTAAACATGCCTTCATATGCAGCACTGTAATCATCAGCCTGCAATAAAAAAACCAAACCAAAACCAAAAAACCCAACCAAACAAAAACCCCCAAACAAACAAACCAACCCAATAAAAACGAAAAAAGGGCAGTCTCAAACTATCTGCAACATTTAGGAAAGAAGAGATTTTTAACATTCTTTCAACACTTCTTAGCTGACAAGTTCTTGCTGCGTCACTAACAACCACTTGAAACAAAGCTTTCAGTTGACTTATGTAAGGCCCAGCTCTTTTGATGGCATTTTCTGAGTGCAACATACCTTACATTCCAAGCAGTGGTGAAGTCGGGGTTCAGCAGTAGCAGGGTACACGTGATATCTATCAGCTCTAAAACGATGGAACAAAAGACATTAAGATTAGTAATGATTTGCACACAGCACTGATCTCTCTGCAGACCTTTACTCCCTCTCATTCCCTCAGTCTCTCTGCTATGAGCTGCTGTACCTCTGTAAAATACTGTTCTTATTCCAGAAATGAGAGAGCATTAATTAATTGTTAATTTAAGAGGAAGCAAGATCTGCCATACCCTCCCTTTCATTATTTAAAATAATGAACTGAGTATGCCCTCAGAAAGGAAAAATCATAATATGAAATCCTTGATTATTCAGTGATTTTAACTAAACACACTATATATGAGAAGCAGAGAATTCTTCAAAGAAAATCCAAAGATTTTAAAATACTAGAGAAAAATAAAAATATACCCTACTATTTTAGAGCAAGTCTGAGCTGCAGATGGCTGCCATATATCATACTGTTACAAAAAATACACACACTATTAAAAAACCTATAGCTAAAAAATAAAACACCACATCTATGAATGAGGATTACAGAAGTACTCCCTATTAAACTGTACAGAAAACACTTTAAATGAAGCACTTCAGAATGAAGTTTTAAGACTAATTCAATAAAAAACCCAAAGCAAAAACCAAAACATTTGCTTGCATGCCTGCATTTAAGCACTGTATACTGTAGATTTATGTATTACACATATTTTTAACTATGTCATAAAACTGGAATGTGACTATACAAGCCTTTACTGTAAATTAAACTTGGCTACTTTCTCTCCTAATCACCCTGCATTTAACATACTAATTAGGTCATACTTCAGGTGATTTCCAGCAAATAAGAGGTACTTCATTCCTTGAAGGAAAAAGAAAAGGATGGTATCTCATGCAAACAGATCTCTGGTTACTGCAGTCAATATGATGGCAAAATGAACTGTTAAGAAATTCCACAGTAATGATACACAAATTCAAAACGCAAAGGGACTTGGCTTCACATATCACTGTGTGTCTGATGGATCATTTATGTCCAATTTTGTGTTTTCCATTATGTTCTTCCTTATGAGGAACATGCTAAGCCACCATATAATGCAAGGGGTGATGGGGGGCATGGTGGGGAATTCTTTAGTGTACTTGACTTTGCACTAAGCTGTAATGTTTTGAAGTATCTCAAGGAATGAACTTAACTTTCTATTTTCACAAGTTAAACCTCTCTTTGCTGCCAAGGAATAAATATTTTTCATATATAAAAAAATGCACATTCTTCCTAATTTGCTGCCTGAATGTACAAATATTATTCCTTGGTTTACCCAATTCCTGAACCAGCAAAGTATTTAAACACCCATTTAATTTTATGCCACTGACTATCCCAATTCTTAAGTAATCCCAAGATTACTCACATAAACAAAATCAAACATACATAAAATTAAACATCTGCTAAGTGTTTTGTGGCTACTATTTCAATTTTACATTCAGAAATTAGTTTGGAACATTTATCAAAGCATAATTTTTATAAGGAGGTATAGTTAAAATTGTGGGCTGTGATTGTTTCATGTACATTTTCCATTTTACCTACAACAATGCTTTTAGTAATTATTAGGTACTACCACTGTACATGTTATATGCACATCAAGCAAAAGTTTATTATAGCCTATTTCAGTTTTTTGAATACTTCTCGTAAAAGCTTTTCAAAGTCAACTTCGAACAATACAGCTTGTTTCATCATGATTTCCAGTTAATATGACCATTCTGGTAATCTCAAAGGTCTGTAACAGCACTCAATCAAGTCCAACTTAAACAGAACTTGTTTGCATTTGTCCATTTGCCCATCACACAGGTTCACTTCATCCTGATTATTATCAAAGGAAAGATGCAGATAAAAGGAAAATCTCCAAGTAAAACCCAGTTCCTTCATGTCAATGTTCTTTGATGTAAGTAACAGATGAAGATTCATGAAGTGTGGATTCTGAGCCAGAGATGTGAAATGACAATTTAGTAACCTCTAGGCCACTTTTCAATAGAAAAATGGCACAATTTAGTAACCTCTGAGCCACTTTTTATTAGGAAGTCTTATGACGGATCTGGCACACAATGATAGTACTTGCCAACTATTCCCCCTGTGTCAGTAACAAAACCCAACATCTTTTATTTACAATTTAAAAGTATTTTATACTAGATATGTTTCAGGCAAACTACTGCATTATAGGTGCTCAGGCTGAACATGTCCTTTTGCATATTAAAGATTCCCCAGCTGCAAAAGGACAAATAAAACAGTATGGTTTTAGCTCACCTTTAAATATGGTTGCATACAGTTTTTTAGATATTCTGTGAGTAGTTTGTAACAATTTCACAAAATCATCTTGACGTAACACAAATAGTATGCATGTATAAATTTAAAAAATACTGGAGAAAGGATAAAAACATATTGTAAAACTTAGATATCTAAACTCAAATAACAGCAGGGGGATCAGTCATGATTCTGGATTCCAAGTATCCAAAAGAAACTGTAATTAAACATCTGTGTCACTAACCTATCAATGAATGACTATAAAGCACCTCCTTCTTCCAGGATCCTGTCAGAAAAAATATCAGACATCTGAAAGCAGACACTTAAATCAGCACCCTGTTCTCTGCTGTTCTATTTTAAATGGCTTACAGTGACTCAAAACAGAAGAGGTGAGTAGAGACTACATCTGCAATCACTGATTATAACAAGCTTCAACAGAAGATACAATTGAGTTCTGAAGCGGTAATAGACAAATCAATTTCTTTACTGGATGCAAAAGAAAACAACTACCCTGACAAATTCCAAGCGTGCACTCTTAATTCTCTCCACCACTGCAGCTCAGTTTCTGCTCAAACCTTTTATCAAATGTGAAACTCAATTATGGTAAAACATACTGAACTCCATTACAAACAGGGTTTGAACATGAAGGACCTGACTGTATTTTACAGTGGTTACAGAAAACTTCAGCAGACATGAAAATGCTGCAGATCACCTCTTCTCACACATCTGAAACTAGCTTTTGTAAATGAAGAGACAAAACAGAATGGAGTTTCATTTTCAAAAGAAAGCCAGACAAGTTGCAGGCACTAGTCTAAAATCCATGCTACTGCAGTATTCACTGACAGAGTGTTCTGAGCTGCATTTTGAGAGGAAGGGTTGTGCAAAGTTTCACCTGAGGGAAGCAGAGGCCTCCAGACACCATCCCTGTGGCATCGGCAGATGTGACAGCATCGCAACAAAGCACCTGCACTGGTGTGACTGGAGCAGGGTGCCAGAACAGAGGTAACGGCTATCAGCTGTCTTCAGACACCCAAAAATGTGCCATAGATTTCAATGTTTGTAGTTTGGCTTGAAACAAGAAGTTTTTCTCTGCACAGAAATTTCAATGGGTAGATGTTACAGTAAAACCTGAGACCAAAATGAAGCCACCCAGCTGAAGATCTGCAGTGTAATAACAATATACATCAAAAACTCCTACCTCAGACCTCCAAAAGCACTGCAATGACAACACTGGTGTTGCTAAGATTGCCCGTGCTAGTAGGTTCAACTCCTTAAATGCTAAAGTTTGTATTTAGCTATGTAATTCCATGTATTAAAGTTCTGTTCACTGAATTTTGTAGTCGTCTGCATTACAAATTTCAAATTTGGCATGTCACAATCACCAGTTTCTATGAGAACTGAGTAAATCAGCAGCTGGCTGGTAGCAGTGATCAAAAACATCCTGGTCTTAACAGGTCCAACCATAAACCACAAAGACCAAGAAGAAATGGAAGTTACTTATGTTACCAATACACATCCTCTAGAAAGAGTCTTTTAAAGATGTCTGTTATGAGAAAAAAACATTCAAGAAAATAAATTATGTAAAAATAAAAAAATAAAGGGCAATGTAAAATTTTTAAAGTCCACATCATGACATGACATCAACCCTCTAGGAGGAGTGTGGGAAACACAATGATACAAACAATCTGTTAGATAAAAGTAAAACACAATTGATGGGTCTGTCATACCCAGCAACACATGAAAACACTTCAACTTCTTTAAGCTACTCTTTTGAAGGTAATTACTTCTAAGGATCAAGCCAGTGCACTGTTACTCTAACATCACTCAAGGTGTACAGCTAGCACTGGAAGACTCTGTGTTGCCAGGAGAATGGGTTCCTCCTTGTCATGATCTGCCTTGTCTGCCATTTCCAAAATGCTTGCATTATATATCCATATATTTCTAATAAGAAATCAGTGTGTTTAGCAAATCTAGAGCCCACCATCAGGCAGACAACACAAAAGAATGCAACACTCTCTGCCTTAAGAATGCTCCGACTCCAAGATCCACTAAAGACCTCAATCTTCTTTCTCTGTATCTCTCCAAAGGCAAAAGAAGCTTAAGTGCACATTTACAGATCTGACCAACACCACCTGACTGTGCCATACACTACACTTTAATGAGCATCAGTGCATATCTGGCTTCATCCACTTTAAGTGAAACAGAATAGAGCAATAAAACACTAAAGAAAAGTAGATATCAAAGGAGAAATGCTACTGGCCACATATCATTACAGACCTATTCTAAAAACTTACCTAGCAGTAACACCAAGTAGTACACCATGTTAGTTATGACTAGGCACTAGAGTCTGCACCAGATGTATGCTAACATCCCACTATTTAAAACATAATTCTTTAACTCTCTGTTTCATAATGCAGCCAGGGAGATTGGCTTTGCTACAATCAACACAACTGAATGAATGGTGGCTGTTTGTTTTGCTTCAGGAGGGGAAGACAATCCCACACATGTTGAAGCAAAATGGACACAGTCAGTGCTTTATGGACAGGTTAGTTACAAGTAAAGAGAAACAAATTAAAATATGGTAACAGTCCAAAACTGAAACCCAGCTGCATGTGAGATATTAAAGATCTGAACTCTGTGAATGGTCACAGGGTGCTCTTCAACAGAACATATATCCCTCTTTCTGAGGGCTATGAAAAATACCATAGTAGGTAAAAGATACTAGAAAGAAGTCTCTAAAAGAAAAAAAAAAAAAAAAAAAAGCAGAAATAAGACACTCAGAAGCCCAGCATAAGAACATCCTCTATTCCAACTGCTACTTAGAAGATACTGCAACAATAAACAAAAAACTTGCTTCATCAACTAGTTACTCATTCTCATTCTAAGAAGGATACCTTATAAGCAGTCAAGTACCTCCTATGTCACACCTGTTCGTAATTCTTTATTTTGATTTTTTTAAAGAACATATACAAAAGAAATTTTCATGCAAGTTAAACTAAAAAACAAAACAAAGAGATGAGAAAGGAAATAAAACTTTACAATTCTCAAGCTGTAGGGACTAATGATTTCTGGTAGCTCTGCATCTGAAACACACTGCACTCATTTCTTACAGTAGATATATACATCATCCCATTTTTCTTTGACTCAGGAAAACAGGAGAAAATTCCTTCTGAACTAACATCACTTCCTCAAAGAACTCATTGAAGTTGTCTGTCTCTAACCTTTCCAGTTTGGGCAAGAGAGAAAGAAATTTTATTTTCAAATGACCCTAAACTCATTCAAGTTAAGAGGCACAATCCAAAGCCTGCTCTCCTCAGTAACCACCATTTCTTCCAGAACAGGTTAAATTGGCATTAGGAAGGGTAAATGATCCAGACAAGGGCATTGAGTGCACCCTCAGTCAGTTTGGGGATTACACCTCTGTGGGTGGGAGTGATCTACTGGAGGGTAGGAAGGCTCTGTAGGGGGATCTGAACAAGCTGGCGGTCATGAAAGCCGGGGCATCTTGGCTTGGATCACAATGGTGTGGCCAGCAGGACCACATCAGTGACCATCTCCATGTACTCACTGAGACATCAAGGTGCTAGAGTGAGCCCAGAGAAGGGCAAATGGAGCACAAGTCTTATAAAGATGAGCTGAGGGAGCTGGAGGTGTTTAGCCTGGAGAAAAGGGGGCTTGGGATAATCTCATTGTTCTCCAAAACTACATAAAATGAGATTGTAGCCAGGTGAATGTCAGTCTATCTTCACAGGTAACAAACAACAGGATGAGAGAAAATGGTCTCAGGCTGTGCCGGGTGAGATTTAGGTTAGACATGAGGAAAGATTTCTTCACTGAAAGCATTGTCAAAATTGAAACAGGCTGTCCAGGAAGTGGTAGAGTCACCATCCCTAGAGGTATTTTGGAAGTCATGTAAACACAGCACTTAGGAACATGGTTTAGTGCTGGACTTGGCAGTGTCAGGTTATGGCTGGACTCTGATCTTAAAGCTCTTTTCCAAACTAAATTATTTTAGGATAAGTAAGAAATGTGTACTAAAGATCACATCATATACTCTTCTCCAACTCAGAACTTACCATCCTTGTTCAGCCACTGTTTTCTCTGTCTGTAGAGGAGAAGTTTATTGTGGACATATGGCAAAAGAAACTTCACACACCAGCTCTCCACACCAAGCTTGTTTTCTACCAGGACAATAGGGCTCCGGTTATATCTGGCTTCAGGGCAGGGTATTAATCCAATTTCATCTCTTAAAAAACAGAAAGAAATATAATTAAGCTTATTTCAAGTAGGTAACAATTATTTTTCTCAATACAGAAATGCAATGGCTGGCAATGCTTCCCAACCAAACATTCCATCATAGTTTTTCCTCGTCTTTGCTGAAATCTGTAATCAGAAAAGTTTTATTTGATTTTCACAAAGATCTGAAATGATGAAGGCCCCATTTTTTCTGTTTTTAGACTACTACCCAATCAGTTTAACTCAGCTTAATCAACATGAGCACCCCTGGTTTTGCAATAAATACACAACAGAGCTATAACTGCTGTTTCGGCAAGAGAAACAGAACATGCTAACTAGTACAGGCACCTGACTGACCAAAAGCTACCCAGGTGTGCTCTGCACCAGGTGCTCTGAAACTAAGAATGACACAGAAGAATATGCTCACTTCCACATGTCCCATTTTTCATTGTCCTATGCAAGGCAGGATGATCAACAGGGGGAAGATTTGAGACACAGAGGCCAGTCTGATTAGATGACAACTCTGTACAAGAAATTTAAGCCTTTAAAACAATGACAAACATGACCATTTGTACCAGCAAACAAAGCAGAAGAGACTCAGTTGTTCAGTTTCAATGGGCCATACCATATTTTACTTTTTGTCAGATTTTTCTGGCATGCTGAATAGCAGCTTTGGCAGCTTCTTAGAAATAAACACAGCTTATCAAGGATTCACACCTGTTTAGACATAAAGCAACATTATTTTCTTTCGAATATGCATAATTTCTCCACCAACTCCCATTCAATGGAAAAAAATTGTTGCTAAAGAGGAAAATCCTCTTATCTCACGCAGGATAAAAAAGATTTCTTGCTATCTCAGAAAACATATTTTCCATCTTAAGTCTTCTTAATACAAGATTTACAGATATACGGCAAGTGTCAGCTCCTAAACCCCAACTCAATTATCTTAAATAAAATTTATTACTGGGTACTCTGAGTGTGCTGATTTAGTTCTCTGTCCTCACTGGACTATTACTGAGATAATCAAAAGCGACACAGTGTGCTTGTTTAAGAATGCATTTGCTTATTCAGAGAACAGATTTGATCTTCCATACATCACAAGCTGCAAAAAGCATAGGTAAGGTGAACTCAAGGTAAAACACTTGCAAATCACATGGCTCTGTCTCCAAACACACATGCAGGTCCCTTTTGCTTCCCCAGTCAGCTGAGAAGAGAGAGAAGAAAAAAGCATTCCTCTACCCCAGTAAAAGCAAGAAATGGGTATCAAACCGAGAACCTTGTCTATTCTGCTCTATTTAACACAAGCTAAGCTCTTCAAGAAGCAAGATTAAACTTAAAATTACATTCCAGTCTGCTTCTTTCAACACAGTGTCTTAACAGCCTGAAGTTTGTATGTATCGCTGGTCTTTCTTTTATGAATGCTAAACCCAGTCCTTGGCAAAATGTTGCCTGGCCTTGCACACAGGGACATGAAAATCTCCAAAAGCAACGAAGACGCAGTCAGACACTGCTTGGCTAATTAACTCTCTGAATTAACATAGGAACCTACCAGCTATGTAGGTATGTATACTGTAACTCACAAACAGTATACCAAAGGCAAACAGCAAGCAGAGGAAAAAAAACCCACAAAACAAACGTCCACACCTTTACTTATTACCAAATGGAAGAAGTCTGACTTGGGTGAGCTAAGTTTCACAATACTGCTTTGAACACACCAAAATGACAGACAGGTAGAGTTTGCACAAAGCTGATAAGTGGGTAGGTGTACCCACTTGTGCTGGAAAAGAGGTGAGTATAGGACAAAAGTAAGTAAACAGGAACATTATGCATGTAGCAGAATCCCTATTTTCAGTGAAGCTAGGCAGTTCCCATGTAAAATAATTCAAACCTGGATCTGCAACATGTTGAATTCAGGATATCACCTGTCAGGAACTGCAGCTGGCCAGCACCAGAAGACAAGATGAAGATATGAAAAGACCTGGCCAGCAGAGCTACAGCCTGGTGCTCCTGAGGCACAGAGGCACCACAGCAAAGGGCTCACAGCCTACATTGGCCTGAAGAGTCCCATTTCAAGTATTTTCAACCACTTCACAAATCTAGCAGACAAGACTGTTACTTTTTCTATTTTGAGAGATAAAGTAGCAGCAGCTTGTGCTTTTTCATTTGAAACATGTCACAGTGCATCAGTCTCAGTATGCACAGCTCTTGCAGCCTACTTTCATCTCTGAGATTGCATCTATGGAAGGAAATTGCAATAGCAGCAAATTCTTCAAAAACACCATCTCCAAGTTTGCTACCAATAAAGAATCCTGGCAGAGGAGTGGGAACTATGAAAAAAACAGAACATTCATTCATAAATACTGGCCATTTACAGCACATTATGCTTCACATCCTAAAAATGAAGCTTCAAGGCAAAACACAGCCTTTTTTTAAACAGCATCCATATGCTGCATTTTAAAACCTGGCCACCCACCCAAATTGCTTACTACATTTAGAGAAACATGAGGGTATTTACTTTAATCTTTTCTTGTTAAGAAAAAGGATAAATTAAGTGACATAGAATTTTCCTATGCCATTGTTTAGCTTATCACTTTCTGGAACAGATTAATAGGCCACTACCTCAGAGACTGCAGTTTCCACCTGACATAAATACACTTCACTTAAATTAGGAAGTTGTTATTCCTTATGTGCTACCTTATTCGCCATAACCAACATGAAGCTTGCATATAGATTGAAAGATAATTCTGTAGTTTGTGTCTTAAAGGCTGGGGAAACATTCTGTGAAACAGAAGTACAGAGGGCACTTAAAACAAGGTCTCAAGGCTGGTCAACAACACTGAAAAATAAAACACACCATCTGTCCCCAGATTGCTGGATAAATCTGATTGTCGTAAGATAACAATTACTGTGGTTTGCATTTTCATAGTCATTCTGTCTTCCTCAAACCAACACACAATGAAAAGCAGTGGCATTTCTACCAACAGATACGGATTTGAAGGTGGTGCATCCACCACACTGCTCTGTTTCTGCAAAAGTGCAATTCAGGAGGCTTCAATCCTAAGCTTTGTTCCCACCAGCACCAGTGCTCTGCTCCAGGCAGACACAGAACCCGCTGCCTCCTGTGGGGCTCGGCAGGGCTGGCCCATCCGCGGGCAGACTCAGCCCCATACCGAGTCCCCGATGGGTTTAATCCTGCCAAACATCGAGTTCAGAGAGAGCTCATTAACAACTTTTCTTTGAAAATGTATCTGTCTGCGGAGCCCTGGCTGGTTTTCATGACGCGCTGCGTTTTACCGGCGGGGCGGTTGTGGCCGCCGGGCTGCGGCCGCGGCCACACCAGTCGCCACAGCTCAGGCTCCCGGAGCGAGTCCAGGGGAAGCCGCGGCGGCAGGAGAGCACCGAGGACAGGGACACGGCTCCCCGCCCCAAGCAGGCACAAGTGCCACCGCGGCCGCCCGGAGCCGGCCCTCCCGCTCGGAGGAGACCCGGCTAGTCCCCACGGCCGCTCACGGCGTGACCTTGGGCCCGGGCCCGGCCCCAGCCGGCCGCGCCGGGACCCGCACCCCGCCCGCCGGGGGCCGCGGAGCGCGCACGGACCGGAGTGCAGGCAGCTCTCCCTCCGCGCCGCCCAGCCGCGGCCGCACTCACATGTGTGGGTTCCGCTGGAAGGCGTTGCGGATGTCCTTCACGACCCGCTGTACCAGCACCGCCACCTCCTCCGGCGACTCGGCCATGTTCCCGCAGGCGGCGGCGGGAGCGCTTCCGGGGCAGCGCGGCCGCGGCGGGCACGGGGCGGTGCCCGGGCGCGGCCGGAGGCGCCCGGTGCTCAGACGTTGTTCAATCGCTCCGTGCGTTTGTTGTGTCAGAAATCGCGCTAGGCCGCGTAGCTTTGAAAGATAAGCGTTGTGCTTATAGCTTCTCTTGACTGCCAGCAGACATGGGAGCGCTTGTCTTCAAGGCGGAATGCGAAGAGGCGACTGTAATTCTGGACCGTAACTTATGTATTTGCTTGTCAGTAGAAATTGTATGCAATGTATTTACAAAGCATTAACCGTGCGTAGTTGATTTGTTTCTAATTTGAAAGCTTGCAATGTCGTCATCATCTGCTTCATCATTGCCTTCACCCCCCCCCCCGGCAAGAGGCCTAGTAGACCCTTCCTATTCTCCTTAAAAAACAAAATAAAATAAAATGGCATATGGGACATTTTGTGGGGCCTTCTGAGACCCAATTTTGAAGAATTAAGAATTTTAGGAAAGCTAAGATGATAAGTTAAATTAGATGTTGCTGAGTTAGCAAAAGTAGATAAATAGGCTCTGCTCAATCTTAGACAAGATGTCCAGGATCTAGTAACTCATTGTTTGTCAACTTTATGTTTGGGTAGCTGCGCTTATGAAAAACAGAATGTGATAAACAGATTTCAGGGACACAAAAACAGTTGCAGACTTCCCGTACTTGAGGAATCCATTGAACACAGGAAAACTGCAGGATTCGTCACGTATGCACTGCAAAGGTAGAAAGGTCAGAATGAAAAAGACTTTTTTTACTTCTTCATTTTGGAGACCCCCCGACTCATTTCAGGGAACAAAACTACGCATGCTTAATAGCCTTTTTGCCAATTAGCATACCGGAGCAGAGGAAGTGACAGGGATATGAAAATGCATTCATACTTTGTGTATTGAAGACTTCTGTAAATAAAAGGGCTTTGTAGTACCTGTGATTTTTGCAGTCTGCATTAGGGAATTATCCCACGTACTGCCCGGCCCGTTGCAATAAACATACATTTTCTAACTTTAGACTCTTAGAGAGTTTTTGTCCATCTCAGTTGGATATCAATATTAGATCAACATTCATATTTTAGTAAATCACTTCTTAATAGCCAATATATTAAGTGGAAAAAATCAGACTAAATAATGTTGGCTTCGGAGAATTTTGTCTCTGCTGTTCCAGGTTTTCAGTCACTTCGTAGAATGTATAGACACTGTTTTTATGAGTGTGGTGTCTAAATTTGTTGAAGCAAACTGATACATTCTGGATGTCAAATAGGCAAAAATACAAATATGAGGAAAAGTGTTGCAACACTTGGTGACCATTGGGAGATATTTTTAGCTGAAAAATACAAACTGTTTTTTCAAAATTTTAGATTACTGTGTTCAGCATAACCCTGAATTTTTAATTTTTGCCTATTTGCCTTGCAGGAAAGGACTAAGTTGGTTTTATGTGATGGACAGTATACCTTTTCTGACTCACTGCCTGCTGACTTTGTCCTGTGCAATTTGTTTGTTCAGTCTGGGAACACAGTAACTGAAATAGTTCTAGCTATGAGGTTGGTTTGAGTTGGGTTTTTGTTGTTGGAATTCTGTTAAGAGGTTTTGGTGAATTAGACCTAAATTAAACAACTTTCAGATGTCATTAATCATGACAAAAATACTCTGTGGATTAAAAGCTGAATTTTTGTGTTTGTGATGGGTTGGGGTTTTGGTGGTTTTTTGGTTTTAGTATTGGGTAAAAGTGAAAGTCAACCATAACAATGCAAAGTTCTTAAAGTACTGAAAATTGATATAAAACTACTAACGTACTTAAAGGTTGCAAAGTAGTTATTTAGAATTGTTCAATCAACTGACAATATACTGTCTATGACTTCATGCATACCTTTTAAATAGGAATGAATATTAAATTGCTATTCCTATTTAAATGTCATAATAAAATTTATTTTAATTGTACATCTTAGCAATTATATATGTTGTCAAAGCTTGTAAGGTGTTAATATTGCACATCATACTTTATAGTAGCTTCTGGGAGTGATTATTGAATTGTCACCCAAGAATGCTTACTTGCTGTAATTTTGGGGAAATTATAATAATTTATTTCAGAAAATACTCTTTTGTTACATTTCACATAGGGCATAAACTGTAGAAAATAGACTGTAATTAAATAGTCAGGAATTATCTTTCTGTTACATGCAGAAATTTCCCTGAGTAGTCCATTCCTATGTCATCTGAGGCAGTCTCAAAAGTATTGGAAACTATTTGCTTGAGGATTTCTTCTCTCATGGGTACAGAATAATATGTCCTTCTAACTATCTAAAGTGATATAACAAACTCCTAGTGCATTAAAATTGCCTTAATAAATGCCTAAAAGGTTAAAATTTTGCAATTTAGATCCACTTCACCAAGTGTGAAATGTAGTTGTTAATTTGTTCATGGGCACCTTCACAAAATGAGTAAAAATCTTGGCTTGTTTCTGTGCCCCCCAACAATGTTAATTTGTTAGAGCTTTATAGACAAGTCCAACTGAGTTCAATGCAATTCATTTCAGTATTATATTTTCTGTGAAAATGTCTCACAGCTGGTACTAGTTGTTCCTCCTTTGTGAGAGTGAAAACAATTGCATGGGGAAATGGGCACATCAGTCTTAGTGATTTCCCATGGCCTAATATTTTTCTAAGTAGATCGCATTGCATGGCCAACACAAGTGAAAGTGTATCACCACTGTCCTTGCTTTTCTATTTATTAAAAAGATTGTTTGAAATTTTGACAGGCATGGTACAAATGCAGGAGGTCGCAGCACATTTTTTCATATAATGAAAAGCATGAGTCTTCAGATTTTTCAGTGATGGTTCTTTAACATCAGAGAACGTGGTGGGTGCATGTATGGTTTTATAACATTTATAACCATTGTGCTTGTGTTTGCTTCTTGGGTTAGCAGACAGAAAGATTTCTGCTGTTTGCAACAGATGCACCTGCGGTGACTGAGCTAACAGTACTTTGGTTCAGGCCGTGCTGACAAACAGGCTTGGCTGAGATCAGCCCTGATGTGCAAACCCAGCCAGCTTGTGGGAGGTCACATCTTATTGGGGACTAGTGCCTGAGCCAGAACTGCAGTGCCTTGTCTGGTATGGAACTGGGTAGAATGAAGCATTGCCACACTTTTACACCTGCACACACACCAAAGGGGTGTTTGACTGCAAGGCTGTCACTTCTCACTACAAGTGTCTACAGCCACCAGAGCCCACTGAGCTCTTCAGCACTGAGAAGTCTCGGGCAGGGATGCTTCTCAGGGTTACCTCTCAAGAGTGACAGATTGCCTTACCCAGCATTTGATGTCTACAATGGGGGATGATACAAAAAGGTCTAAAACTGTATTGTAGACAAGCCAATTATTTGTCATGCAGTACAATTGCAAACATTATATTAATTAATTATTTAGTTAATTATATTAACGAAATGTGGTAGCAGAGAGGATTGGAAAATACTATTAAAAATAATACTGGTTTTTAGCCTTTATCCTGAAACTGGAGAATGTCTCACTCTGGCTTTCCAAATATGTGACTTGTACTTTTTTTAACCTTTCTTCTTGCCATGCTTTGGCACTAGGAGGCTGACCTCAAAAGACTAGGGTATAAATGAGATTCTTTTCAATGTATTTGATACAAGGAAATACAGAAGAAGCAACTGTGCCACCTCATTTGTTATAGCTCAGAAACTGAAGTGCAACATCTGTGAGGTCTGTTTATAGCTTTAACTAATAACACCTGCATCTTCATGTCCTTTAGGTTTAGTTTATTCAGCAAACATAACCTTTAAATGTGCATTTTCCATTGAGAAGGTTAAATGCAAATTCAATTAAAGTAGGTAGCTTTTCCTCTTTGTATAACAGACTAAATATACATTCACTCTATGAATAATCTTTTTTTTGATGTGTGTACAGAAAACAAGGTTTTTCAAATGTAGTAGGCATGGCTGTGTATGTTTCTGGGTCAGATCTGATGGCTCATAGGAATGTCACTAAGGCAAAATGAGAAATATGTATGTATCATTCCATGCTCGCTTTATTTCTCTGCTTCTACTGGAGAGAAATACAGTTCAGTTATGCTAAACAAAAGCATTCATACAGAAATCTTTCTCCAAGGAACTGTAGTCAGCTGGGCTGCAGTTTCCACAACAACAACACGTCAAGACTATCTTGGCTTTTTTCTTCTGAGTTACTTGGTGGCTCTCCTAAGGTCAGTGAATTAAGGTATCAAGTGAAAGCCAGTACAGTTGTATTAGACACCTTTTTATTAATGAAACCAAACCAGTTCAGCAGCCTAAGTCTAAAGTAAAACATATTTTGATTCATTATCACCTATACATTTTACATTTTTTGCTAGAAAACTTTATGTAAACTAGCTGTCATTTTTATTAAGTTGACTACAAAGGTGTGTTATGTAATGATGTTCTTATTTTTAGAAGCATTCATATATCTGAAGTACAATAATTCAAAAGTGTCAGGCTTCTACAATTTCTGAAGTGTTTTCTGTGAAAAACTAAGATTCAAGAGCATTCTTAGAATAGAATCAAGAAGAGACTAGACTTGTACATCAGGTGTGTGTAGGACTTCCCCCTGCTTGTCTTCACAAACCCAGTTCCATTAATACTCACATGGATGCAAAGTAAATTCATCTACTTGTGAGAATATGTCCTAACCCAACTTTTATTTTGAAGTCATGTAACTTACTGTGTTTGGGTTTGCTTATGCTTATCTGAGTGTTAAAGCTGTCACACAGATTAGTAATATAGTAAATATGAAGGATATTAGTGAACCTTCTGTCGGTGCAAGATGTTTCCAAAGTGACAGATTCTGTGTTGCACTGAACTGTGTAATGAATGTGACAAACTTTCCACACATTAAAAAACAATGCTGTAAATGTCTGCTTAAAATACTGAACATTACTTAAAACTACTCCTTAGCAACACTGTCATTCTTTACAGAAGACAAGTGTTTAAACCAAATAATTATGGAATTATTTTATTCTTACTTAGACTTACTGATCTGACATACTGTCATTTTATTCAATTAATACAGTGGTTATCCATGCCTAAACTTCTTATGAAACATCTTCCTGTTCCCAAGTGTTAGGAAAATGTGGTAGGAATATGTGAGTGGTGCTAAAGTGTAGTGGGGGAGCCCTTTAATTTTGTTTCATTTAATTGAGATGATGTCACAGTTGTTTTGACTTCACTTCTCATGCGAGACTGAAAGCCCCATTTCAGTTTAATTATCTGACTCATAGAAAAAGCACTTAATACTCATTGCAGAAAGGAGAGGTTAGAAGTTTCTCAAGTCCAGGACAAACAGAGATAGCACTTGGATTTCTAATGCGTAGTATTTCCTGCATTCCTTTTGTGTTAAATCACAGCAATACAATGCCATTTCTAAATGCAAAAAAAGAAGAAAACAGCTGTGTTCTGCTGGAACAGCAGTTCTTACTGCAGTTGTAGTAAACTGATTAATATTAGAACTTGACCTCATTTTCCCACCCTTTTAGTACTGTGGCTTAACCGTGTTATGAGGCTGTGGTTTTGGAGTAACTCCTCAGTGCTTGCTTTGAGCAGCAGTCGCTCCAGGGAAGATACTAAACGATATTTTAATGTAATCTGAAGGAAAAAAAAAAGGATTAAAAATGCAAAGGCTTTTATGATAAAAAGCGCTTGCACTTCATTTATTTTGTTTTAACGTCCTGAGTTTGGCTGTAGCTGCAGGAAAATGATTGTATAGGAAGGCAGGAACGATTTACAGGATTAGCACGGGAGCGGGTCCTGGAGCTCGGCCGGGGACAGCAGGGGGCGCGGTGACATTATCCTTATCCTGGCGCTTCGGTGACGGAACCCACCTGCGTCTGCGGGGATCCATGGAAGGATGGATGGATGGATGGATGGATGGATGGATGGATGGATGGATGGATGGATGGATGGATGGATGGATGGATGGATGGATGGATGGATTCTTTCTCTGTGGCTGTGTCAAGAAAATGCTGTGGCTGAAACACACTCATGCTGTCTAGAGTACTACCTTAGGATTTTGAGGATGGAATGATGTTTTAATCCTAGTCCTAAAACCAAAACAACATAAACACATGCAGTAGTTTACATACTGCCTAGACTCAGTCCTGTATTAAAAAAAAATTACTCCACCTTTCTCTACACCAAATAGCTTTGCTTGTAGACTTGTTTGCTAATGGATAAAGCAGTGATGAAGATGGTATTTGAAGTCCTCAAGTGTTTAGGAACTGTATGTTTGTAAGGGAATACTTAGTTAACAGTGATGAATCCCATAATGAGTGGACCTGAGTCTGCCCCCTTCCCCGATGGTCTTCACCTAAAGTAACAATGGAATTTGGTGTGTATTATTGCACTGAGTCATGAGATAGGATAAGCACAATGTATAATAAAAGGTCACATGTGGTTGTGGAGGGCTGTCCCAGAAACAGTAAGCTCACAGCAGCCGCTCTAGTGTGAGAAGGCAATAAAAGAGCAACAAATGGCAAAGAGGTGGGTAATGTAATGTATTTTTGGGGCTGTTGTAGTACTGCTTCATGGTCTAGTAACCTTCCAGTGGAAAATTTATTTCGTAGCATTGCAGGAAGTAATAAAATAAACTCCCCATGTCTTCTTGAGTACAGAAACTTTTATCTTTGAGCTCATGAACTGACAGTTGGCTGCTCAGTGGTGAAGAATAAGAGGTTGGTTGAACTTGGACAAGACCTCTGTAAGCTATCTGGTCCAACCCCCTATTCAGTCAGGGCCACTAAGAGCTGGGTGCCCAGGACCATATCCAGATGACTTCTGAATATTGACTCCAGAGCCTCCCTGGGAACCCTGTGTCAATGCTGAGTCACCCTCACAGTGATAATGGGTGACTGCTGTTTGTAGGGAATTGTCTGTGTTTTAGTGTGTGCCCATCATCTCTGGCCCTGTCACTGGGCTTGTCTAGAAAGAGTCTGGCTCCCTTCTCTGTGTGCACTCCTTCAGGAGTGCACTCCCTTCACGTTAATAAGATCCCCCTGAGCCTTCTCAAAGCTCTGGGCTGAACAGCCCCAGGTCTCTCAGACTCTCCTCAAAGGAACAGTGCTCTGATCCCTTCATGATCTCTGCAGCCCTTGCTCAACTCTCTCCAGTATGTCCACGTCTCTTGTGTCTGGGGAGCCCAGAACTGAACCAGTACCTGAGTGTGGCATCACCAGAGATCAGTTAAGGGACAGGATCACTTCTCTTCGCCTGCCAGCAGCACTGCTCCTCATGCAGCCCAGGATGCCCTTGGTGGGGCTTTTTGCCACAAGGGCAGACTGCTGGCCCATGGTCAGTTTGGTGTCTGTGGGACTCCCAAGTGCTTTCTGTAAAGCTGCTTCCCAGCTGGGCAGCCTCCAGAATGTGGTGGTGCCAGGGGCTGTTCACTCATGCAGGACTGTGCACTTCTGGTTGAACCTCATGAGGTTTCTGTCAGCCTATTGCTCTGGCATGCTTTGTGAAGAATGTATAGATTTTTTCAGAAAAGGTGATAAAATTTTAAAAATAATTCTAGAAGTAAACGTTACAGCATTTTCCATAATAATTCCACTAGATTTTGTATCACTGTGCCAGAAGATAACTGTGAGAGTTTTCTTTCGCTTCCCTGCACACTTGAATCATCACTTATCAAGCTCACCTTTCTCAGCATATTATCATTATGTAATATAAGAAAATTATATTTAAGACTTCTAAAAGTCCACACTAATGGAATGAGAACTTAATGTGTTATTTCTGGTACCATAATGAGCATTTATTATGTAATATAAGAAAATTATATTTAAGACTTCTAAAAGTCCACACTAATGGAATGAGGACTTAATGTGTTATTTCTGGTACCATAATGAGCATTTATCTCTGTGTGTGACACAGAACTCTGTTGCATCCCGGAGTTTGGGTTTAGATTAGGGTTTTTAATCTATGTTAAAATAAGTCAAGTTCTGTAATCCCGCGTTTCCCCCGCGTTGTTTCCCCCCCCGCGGTTTCTGACCCCATGCTGCCGGATCTTACCCCTGTGCCGCTCCTGTAACCACTCTGCCGTCCGGCCCCGGGAAACCCCGTGCTGGCCACCCCAAGCCACACGATCCCGCTCAGCCCGCGGCTCGGTGCCCGCCCCTGCGGGGTTCTCTGGTTGGTCGCTGTTGCCGGCGTCACCGCCACGGCAGCCGCCCCTATTGGGCGGCAGGCCATGGATCCTCTCGCCCCGCCCCTCCATAAAGCCCTATCCCGCCGGCAGCCAGGCACCATTTTCTCCCATGCGAGTGCTGGGAGCGGTCGCGTCTTTCCATCGAACCGCGCCATACGTGACCAATAAACCGTTCCTGCCAAGCACGGAGCAAATGGACAAATTCCCTACCTCTTTGCCGGGTCCCTAGCGCACGGTAACAGCGGCTGGCCAGCCCACGCGCCCGAGACACGGAGCCGTGTCCGGGAACCCGCGGCAGCAAACCCCGGCAGCACGTGGAAGCTACGCCACAGCCGGGCTCCCAAGAGCCGCATGCAGCCGGGGAGAGCAAAAACCCACGCCGCAAACTCTCAACTGGACCTCTAAAATAATAATTTGTAGCATGATGAACTGGAACAGCCTCTTCAGTCTGGTGTTTGAAGAACTTAATTTTTAGGATTTTCCCCTCTTCAACACAGGCCTTTAATCCCTGCTCTAAAGCCATGCTGATGGAAGGGGTCTGATGGGGAAGAAAATGCATACGGCCTGAAAATATGTATAACACTATATGATGCAAATATGATTAAAATGTAATCTGTCTGTCAAATAAAAATCTTTATATCTAGAGAAGTTGCAAGGAAGGACTGTTGAAAAACTATTTAAATAGTAAATGAGATAATGCATGCTTAAGATGATACTGCTTAATTTGCTTTGCAGATTTTTATGCCATTTTTTGGCTGTGGAAAGGAAGAGGAACAATATTTTGTGACAGATTTGTGTTATTAAGTCTTCAGCAACAACCTTCCCTGAATGCAGAAATACTGTGAACTTCTAAAAAATTCCTGCAAAACTGTTTGATTCATATCAGTTTTCTATTAATTGTTTACTATTTAAACATTTCTTCATAACAGATGAAATGCAGTAAGTCTGGGATCTCAAACTAAGAGTGATTGATTTTCAGGAAACTGACAGAATGTCTTTTACACTCTGCAGCTGTTTTCTCAGGCTGTCATCCAGGTCACTTTAAAATATTAATGATTTTACTTTTTATTATTTCAGGTAAAGAATATTACAGATCTGTATGGTGTAATATATTCATAGCAGAGAAAAATGTTTGGGAAGATTGTAAGAAACTTCAACACAACATAGCTCAGAGTTGCTTTTATTCTGCTCTTGATTGTCAGTATGTCAAGTTTGCCTTCCAGGATTGGAAATAAAGCAGTAAAAGGATGTTGACTTCCAAACTGATTCCCCCAGATATTTATCCTAGAAAAGCATAGGTGGAATGTAGAAAGGCTGTTTAAATGAAAGCTCAGATGCTAGAGGACACAGTGTATCTAACAGAGGGAGGGCCTGTGTATATATTTTACTCCTTTTATGGTTTTCTCCTCCTTTGATCTTTAGTTTCAAATATAGCTGAGGATAGCCAAACTCCACAACTGGATGTAAGCCATCAGGTGCTCTGGTGCAACTCTTGACAGAGATGATTTAGTACATGCAATAACCAATGACTTAGTGTTGCATTTTACATATAAAGGTGTGATTTATTTTTCTTCTTTGTCCTCCCGTTTTGTAATTTTTCAGTAGGCAAATGTTGAAGGACAGTTTTCAGTCATCTCTGCAAATGCACTTAAAATACAGGACTTTAAAAAAGGCTGACAGAGTTGTTCACTCTTTTAAAACAGGTGGTGGGCAATATGTGTTAGTGCCACCTGAAACAAAGAGTTTTACTCTAACGAAGAGTAAGAACTTGTCCTCAGTAATATTCCAGAGTCACTCTTCCTGTAACTACACCCATTTCTCTGACCCATATAAGCATTATAGCTGTCCACATTTTTCAATTTTCAGCCTTTCTTGTAAATCTCTTTTCAGAATTTCAAGGGTAGGAGCTGAACTGAGGAGTTGAGTAAGTTCATATCACAGTTAAACACCAAATCTATTTAAGATTCATTTGACATTTATATTATATTTAGATCACCAAGTTAAAATTGAGGGATGTGTGTCTGATACAAGTATTGACAGCTATGTCTTTAAACTATTCTGACATATAGACAGAGTGTCTTCAAATGCCTTACAAGTAATTTCACTGAAGCCAACAGAGATAAAATGGTTCTAATTAAATGAGCATCTGCAGACATAGCAGTTGTTCTTATTTGACTGTTGAAAAAACTTCATGTTCTTGTTAATTCAAAGGTGGTCAAACTTGAATGTCCTGATCATTAGAAAACTTCAGAAAACTGTAGAAAATACAAAATATGTCTCTGTTACCTAAATGGACCATTCCCTACATGGATACCCAAGTCCGGTGTATGCATTACCCCATCCAGCTGTAAAGACCAGCAAGAACATATCTTGTAATGTTTCTCCAGCTTTAGGCAGCCACAATTCTTGGCTTATTAGGAAAGAATTTTCAAAATGCATTTTTCTGAAATTATGTAATCTTTATTTTTCTTCTTTTATTTTTCCAGTATTTGGTTTGTTGGGTTTTTTCTTTACAGCTGTAGTTAGTATAACATCATAAAACCAGATGTGTTACTAAAGCCAAGATAATTTTGCCTTTTTTTTTCCACTGTCTCATCTCAGAACCAAATGGAGAGTGTTGAGTCAAGGTGATAAAGAGTAAGATCATTCTCATCTGGTCCCCAGCAAATGGAATCTTCTCAGGACTTTTTGGGAAAGTATTTTCTCAGTGTTTTTAGTGGTTTTAATATACAGATGGCTTAAGCTCAATTCTATGGAATTAAAATAACTATAGCCCCCATCCCTGAAACTGCCCACTTTGAGTTACAATTTGTAGGTTTTATTTTGGGACACTAGCCCAAGTAACTCTCTGAGTTACAAATTGTAGGTTTTATTGGGGATTTTCATATTAAAAAATTGATTGTGCTCTTCATTATTTTGTTTCTTTCCCTGCAATTGAAACATCAAAGAAAATAAATTATTCTGCCATTAATAATAAGGTAGGACCTAATTTTTAGAATATATGTCTGGAGATATGAAAGCACTCCAAATGTTCTTTTCTTCTTTTTGTTTTCATTGCAGTTCTTTGTATATGAAGCCACCAAGTAGCAATGCACTCGTATGAAACCTTGAGAGCTCTAAATGTGACTGTGTCAAGTCACTGGAGTTTTTCCAAACATGGCTTAAGTTTCCACAAAAACAGTGTAACATTTTAAGTAGAACATTTTAAATTGTTCCTCCCCCGAGATATTGCCTGCCCAGTTACCATCAAATACTCCGTATGTTAAATATTTGCTTCCATTGTGTATGAAACTAGAAAAACCCAGTGTAACATTTAATTTTAAACATCTTATGTTTAAAATAAAAAAGTATTAAAATGTATTATTTAAATTAAAAAGTATTCATTTGTTTGGGGTTGAATTGGCACAGTGGTAGTCATATTTAGCAGATCTGTGTATAGCATATGTCTTTCACATGGTATTTTCTGAGTTTTAGATCTAGCCCAGTTATTAAAATAATTTGTTACTGGGGAGAAAAACCCAACAATGCACACAATAATAGATGGAACACCTTTTACTTCATCCTTATTTACCTGCATACTTCTTTTGCAATTTTAGTGAATAAGGAAAAACGATAGTGTTTGAATTAATTTTCATAGATCAACAAGAGGTCAAGCTAAGCTGTGTAAATAGCTTCTGTTGACAAATTCATGGAGTCTAAACAAAACATTTAGAAATAGTTTGCAACTATTGCTTTATAATACCCAGTTGTAGACAAAAATAAGTCTAGGTAAGCCAAGATGGAGAAATATTGAACTGTTGTATACCTCTAGGTGCTTCTTAAGAAGAAATTACCATCTTAGGGAACCAAGGAATTTAAACTGTCATGTATTTCTTAAGGCATACCCAGAGAATAAACTCTTACCTACAGGTAAGAGTTTTATGTTTCTATTTTCTTTTCCTGGATCCATTTGGAGGTGGATCCAGAAAGGGGAGAAAACAGGAGAAAACAAAAATTGTGTTGAACCTAGAAGCAAAGCTGCATCTGGACTCAGATTTTGGGTTTTGCAGAGGCTGTTCTGGAGGCTTATATAATAAGCCTTTCCTGCTTTCATAAATGGCTCTTGTTTTTTTACATTTGCATTTATCATATTGTGAAAAAGACTACATTTTCAGGGCTATATCCTGTTTCTCTGGTAATTTTGTTATGTTTAAGCTGGTTAAAGTCTGTTTTGCAAACAGTATAGAAAAAGAGAAAGTACACATGTAAGGGTGAGTCTGCATCATGCCTATTGTGTGTCAAGTGCAGGATAGGCACCTAATTCTGTGGGAGTATCCTAGTAACAAAACTACTATAAATAGTGACAAATCAAACACACCAGGAGAGACAGCTGATGTTTTTGTTCTTGTAAACTATTCTCTTACAAAAAGATGAATAAGAGCCAGGTCTTACATACTCTTCGCTCAGCAGCAACATAGAGCAGCAGGAAAAAAGAGCATAACTAATCAGGTACACCTGAAAGTTACTACGTGCCTAACTCTTACTCAGCCATTTGATTTTAATATGACTTGGGACAAAAGGCTAAGATATCTGAAGGGTTTTAGTTCTGGTTTTATTTTTTCCCTTAAAATCATTGGCTCTTCATTAAATCGTTGAATCACAGAATATGCTGAATTGAAAGGGGCCCATCAGGATCATTGAATCCAATGTCTGTCCCTGCACAGGATACCCCAAGAATCACACCCAGTGCCTGAGAATATTGTCCAAATGATTTTCAAAATCTCATCAGGCTTGGTGCTGTGACCACTTCCCTGGAAAGCCTGTTCCAGTGTCCAGCCACCCTCTGGGTGAAAGAAACTTTTCCTAATGTTCAACCTAAACCTCCCCTGACTCAGCTTCAGGCCATTCCCTTGGGCCCTCTCACCGGTCACCTCAGAGAAGAGATCTGTGCCTGCCCCTCCTCTTCCCCTCACAATGACAGATAGGAGACAAAACATACTAGTTAGACTAGGTAATTTAGCAGAAAAAATATACAAACTGTTAAACATGTAAGCACTTTCTTCAGATAATTTTACTCATAGAGGATTTAGAAGAATGCAAGCTAAGTTGCAGACGATTACATAATAGATTAGGGTGTTAAAAGAATGTTTTCAGGCACATGAAGTCTAATAAAGAAGTAACAAATTCCTGGCTAAAATAATTTAGGACAGCACTTAGGATCTGCTCTCAGTATCTGAATAGGCCTGTTGATGATTGTACATCTTCTGGGGCAGGTATTCCTTCTGTATGTAACTATGGATTAAATGGTGAAATTAAGTTACTAACTATATTCATCAACTAGACAGATTTCAGTGGAAAAGTTTAAACAAAAAGAAACAAAAGTCAGCAGAGGTTTGGGGAAGGCTATAAAATTATATAAAATTCAGTCTTCTCTGCATTGGTGTATTTGGTTTCAGCAGAAGTGTGAATTTTGTTTACAGGTTCATCTTTTCTGTATGTCTTTGTTGAAAATCAAGTTGAGACATAAAAGATAGAATGCTATTTTTGAGACAGGATTAGATTACTTTTGCACAGGATTAGTATATAATTTTCTTAGTCTTCCTAATGGAGTTCCTAAAGGTACTGTATTGAAAATTTCCTATCATTGTTACATCATAGGTTTAATTTCTCTTTCATGTAGAGCTTAATCACATCTGAATATGCTTACCAGAATATCAGTTTATTGCTCTTTAAGTTGCTGTTTTATTAATGACAATTAAATCACTCATGGTAAAAGCTGTATTATAAATTAGTATGTAATAGGTATAAAATTAAGCAATGTTAAAGCTGATATAGTAACAATTCATTAAAGAGATTGATTTTCATTGTATTTTCTGAAATATTTCTTATGTTCATCTAGTAAAAACAGTAAATTATTTTGTTTCTTAATAATTTTCTGGTCAACAAGCCCACTATAAGGGTAGTTTACTATTGTCATGAAAATAACTGTATTCGTTGTTATTGGAGAGCATGCTTTTCTAGAGTTTAGCCTTATACTGACCACTCTTTTCCTCTGTTACTTGACAAACAAAGCACAAAATTATAATGATAATAGGTTGATTTTAAAAGTTTTTTCCAACTGAAATAATTCAATGATTCTAAAATGAAAAGGCAATTGACAGCTGAAGTAGCTTTCTAAAATCATATGTGTTGGGATAGAGCAAGCTCCCAGAGATGAGAAGGCGAAGCTGGTAACAGGGTACTTAATGAGTGAAAAGTGAGACCCACATGTGCATTGTTCAGATCTACCCCTTCTACTCTCATCTACCTGTCCAGAACTCAAAGTCTGTCACTGACATCAAAAAATGGTGCAAAATATGTAGGATGAGGATTGCTAGAGCTCTGTGTCAGGCAGCACATGCCATGTGAGTCTGGTGGACATAACCAAGGGCACAGCATGACATTCTTATGTCATGTGTAGAGCATAAGAACATTACTTGCTGAAAAGTGTGTATACATATTGCTAAGGAACAGACAGTACCGTTTCTACAGTTGCTTGTGGCAGTACAACTCACATTTAAGGATTTTTTATTGTGCTGCAATACATGCTGTTCTGTTCTACTTTGGGTATATAAAAGCATAAGCATCTGGTGATAACCACGTTGAGCTTCCCACAGTCTAAAAAAAAAACCAAACAACCAACCAAAAAACTATATTTCATACTGTGATATTTATCTGGGAGGTGTTCTGTACCAAATAAATCAGTGTTGGCAGGGGTTGTCTCTTATAGGCACAGTGTTAGTGTGGCCCTCTCAGACTTTGAGGTATTTTGTGCTAGATACACATTGTTCTAATTATGCTTACTTCTTTCTCCTAGACATTGCTTTCCAATGCACCTCAGAACAGAATCCTGGTGTTGACTTTATCTGTTGCTGTGAGAGAATAATAACTGTGCCTTGATTTTTCATTTTAGTCATGGAGAAATAAAAAAAATAAGTATTGTTTGGTCACTTAAAAGTAAAACTTCAGTTTACTATTGTCATAATTTAAAATTTGTAGTACTTATGCTGACCTCTCACACTCTTTTTGCTTTCCTTCTTCTTCCCCTGCCCCAAATGTGCAGAGATTTAAAAGGAAAAACATAAGAGAAAACCTACATTTGACTGTAAATTTTCAGTGATTACAGAATGAACTCAAAGAATTTTTGTGTTTCAGCTGAGAAAAAGTCAGAAGAGCATAGTTATTGAAGAGGTGTTTGAGAAAAGAATTTTTAAATGAGACCAAGTAAGTGCAAAAAGGAAGTGGACTGCTAAAATTGTAAGCTTTCTTTAACTAAAATTTAGCTTTGTCTCTTCCTATATACAAGAAATGACAACATTGTTAGGAAATTACTGTTTTATCCAAGCTACTCTAATGTGGACAACAAGTTCTACATTTGATTTAAGAATCAGGGATAAATTGTCATTTTAGGCCTATATGTTGTGTATTTTACTATAATTTTTTCCCCCTTGAGTTAGAAGAGTGGAAAAAAATGTTCCAAGCAAATACTCATAGAATCATAAAAGATTCTGAGTTGGAAAGGACCCACCAGGATCATCAAAGTCCAGCTCCTGGCTCTGCACAGGACAGCCCCAAGAATCCCACCATATGTCTGATAGCATTATCCACAACATCCTAGCTGAAGTTCGTAGTTTTCACTAAAGAAAATCCACTGTAGAAACAAGTGCTCATAATCTCTTGACACTTATTTTGCTTTCTTGTGCTAATTAACATGAGTAGTCTGAAACATTTCTACAAAACTAGGAAGTAGTAATTGCATTTTAGCCAATCTAAACACTTGTAAGATGATGCAAAACATGCTTCAAGCTAGAACTGTTCTTGCTTCTCTATTCCATACTCTTTGCAACTAGCACAGAAGTTTTTATGCCTGGCCATCCCTGAGTCCTCGTTATGCTGACAGCCCATGGAGGAACAGCTCTTCTGGAAGAGATGTAGGCAGAAGGAAGGTCTCAAAGACATCTTTGTGTCCATTCTCCCCATTCTGTTTTGTTTCACTGGACTTCTGTTTCACATTTCATCAATAACTGCAACTAAATTATATATGGCAATGGCACATAAAGCAAAGCCGCCATGTAGGTGTAGGAAGTGAGTAGGCAGCAGAACACGTTTTCTACATAAACTGAGTTTTTGCGATCTGGGAATCTTGGGGATAGCAAATCCCCATCCTGGTGTTACTTTTTACTCTAGAGAGTTTAAAAACAGAAGTTTTCTCTCAAAAGGATATGCTAACGTTATTAAGTTGTATTGCTTTTACACAGTATGAAAAGTGCAGACCAAATCACATCAATAGTTAAATATGTACTCCCCACTTCTTTGGTTTCCTCATTTCTTTTCCCCTAATTCAAGAGGTGTTGAAGGAAAGTAGTTGTTACTTCAGTAACCTCTTTTTAAAACAACTGAAGAATAGGTTTTTATTTGCTGGTGAAACTAGAACAAAGTAGCAAGCCTTAAACATATTTTTTCAGTTTAAAGTGTGATATGTCTGTAAAGGCATTTCCATTGTTCTGATGTTTTACTGGGTCATGCTGGAGCTTTTAAAGGTCCTGTAGTTATGATCTGTTAGCTGGAGCTTCAAGTACAATTAGAAACAAATAAACACTTACTTACTAAATGTACGGATTATCTGCTATTAGGGCTCATTTGAAATCCCAGACCACAGGAATGTGAACTGAGACTGTTAGATGGGTCACCATAACCTTGCTGCAGGCATCTCAGATACACTAGCATCTAGGTTAATAATTCCTTTGACATCTGGCAATAATGACAAATAAAACTCAAAATACTGATACCTGATATTCTGAACAGCTGGGTCAATTTGTACAATAGGGCTGGAATCTTTCTTCTGGTAACTACCATGAAAAAGGAGTGGTACCATGAAAAAGAGCCCAGCTGCCTCTGTTTTGCTGGAGCCATTATTTACAAGGGTGAGGTGTTCTTACAGCCAAGGGCTGTTCAACATGGACCTGTTTTTTTTATAATTTAGGTTTTGGTGAGGAAACGTAGGAGGAGGAACTTCTCCCTCTGGTGGGTCTTGGGCCCACAGCATTCCCATGCCTAGTTGATGCAGGAGCAGTTTCAGCTCAGGCACTTGATGGTCATGTGTGGCTGTTTCACAGAGAAGGCTTTGTGATTCCAGTGAAGTGGTGTTTGATGAGGCTGCTTCTTTTGGCTTGCTTCAGTGGTTTGGGCTGTAGGAGCCTGCTTTTCTATTCCCTGCATAGACAAAGTTTTATGTATGAAAGAGATAGGTTTTGCTCCCTCTTTCTTATTTGGTTCATTTATGTACTTTTTTTGTCTAGTGCTAAATGTCAGCTTCAGATATTGAATAAGAATTTTACAGAGGCTGCCCTAATATTTTCAGAGGGTCTCTCATGACCTAGTATTAACTTTCTAATGAAAAATTTTGCCCATGTAGTGACCTACTGTGTGGAAGAAGAACTATTTCCAATAAATCCTGTCTATAAATCTTTTCCTATTTATTTTGTAAGAATTCCTCTTCTGTTTGAGACACAGGAATTAGAATTGTCTCAATCACTGTCTGAAGAGGCAGAGTAAACCATGAGAAGTGGCTGTTCTTTGTCAGAAATAAATGCATAATTGATCCTGATTATAGTATACAACTGTAGAAGCCACCCAAGAAGAAAAACAGATGGCTCAAGCCTGGAGATAATAGTCTAGTGGCCACAAATTTCAGGTTTTGAATGGAAACTTGAGCATCAAGAAGAAAAATGCCTGTTGGAGAGTGGACTAGTATAGGAGAAACAAAAGTACATTGATGAGCTTCTTTGCCATAATTTTCTTTGCTACTGGAAAGTACATGGGAGTAAGCAGACTGCTTTGCTGAAGGACCTTTTCCTTTGGCTCATCACTCAGGATGTACTTGTGCTGGTGTCTCTGAGGTGGGGCAAGGGAAACTGGGGCAGATCTGTCTGGGTGTTTCAATACACAGATATTTACAAACAGGCAGCACAAACACATGTTGCACCCTGTGTGGTTCTCTCACCACATGCAGTTCCAGGAGGTCTCTGCATTCTGCATGCCCTGTGCTAGGACAGACAAAATACAACAGTAGCATGATGTTTCATTAATACTGAATAGCAGGGTTTTCAGTATGTCTTTTGGTTCTGTGCACCATTTGCCACTAAAAAGTCTTCAGAGCAGATTTCCACCTATCCCCAGTTACCCTGTCTGTATGGGAGATGAAGCTGATGGTCACCTAAGGAATACAAAGAGAGTAAGTGTTTGAACAGTTAAAGAAATATTATGAGCTTTCTGAATTTGTTTGTTGATATTGCTGTTAAGGAAAAAGAAAATCACAAATCTGGATGCCCTTTCAGTTAATATAAACCATCTGTCTGCTTTAGTCTACTTTTCTGGCAGAACTTTTACTTTTGTGGTTCTTTTTCTTCTCTTTCTGATTAGGAAACAATCCCCAGTGGCATGTCAGAAATCACCATTATAAATGCTGACAATTGTTCTGGGGTTAGCATTAAAGGCTTTCAAAACCCAAGATATGTCTGAAGCTGTGTATGTAGTCATTGGCTTCAGATGCAAGTTGCCCTCCGTTGTGAACATGCTACGAATTCTTTTAACACAGATAGGCTTGTCAAATGCAAATCAGAACTTAGTCTTTGGGACACCATTCCTAAGAGGAAGGGAAGTTTGCTAAGGAACCAGTTGGATACAGTGGGGTGGCTAGAGGAGCACAATCCCAGCTGGTGAAGGTGGAGGGGGGCAGAGGTATTTTATACCAACAAATCTTTGCCCTGAACATAAGCAGGGACAGAAATGGTAAATAACTGTCACAGCTGTGTACAAACTGTTTGAAAAGGAAAAAGTGTGCAAGGCTATTTTCTCAGACAGATTAGTGCTCCTGCCTAAAAGACTTGGCTTCTTTTGCGTGTTATTCTTCCTGCCTTGATTTCATGGGTGTTTGTTGACTTTTATGCCTGATTGGCTGAGACTAGGATTTCACTCATGGCCTCTTAGATGCACCTTTCAGTCGTGGAGAAAAGAGGGGTGCAAATTAACAAGAAATGCGTTTAAGTTTGCCTCCAGTGAACTGCTAGTTAGCAGCTGTTTTGCCTACAGCTGAACTGGTATTTGAACAGCAATCTGCATACTGTGGCAAGAGAAAGGATGAGAATGTTAAATCTGTGTTCTGGGGAGTTCTACAGTATATTATAAAATTTGAATCTCAAACATATTTAGAAAAAAATGCACACAGAGGCAAAGAAAATAACCTATTTATACACTTATTAATATTAAAAAGTACTGGTTTGTTTCCGTTCTGAAAGTAGAAATCTTTACTCTCTACTGTGATGTGCTGGATGAGCTAAGATGCCTTTCATAACCTTTCATAACCAGAGAAAAGAATTAATAAATACCTTTAATACTGTGTTTGGATGTTCTAGATTTTTGCTGATTGAGACTATCTTTCTATTTCTAATGCCAAATAATACTGAACAAAGTAAAATAAAATGTAATGTTCTCTTTGTCTCCAGCGTAGTGTTCAAGGATACACATCTTTTCAGTTTGCAGCATCTCTAGGTGACTGAAAATCTTTGCCTGTTTCCATTAATATCAAGTGAAAGTCTTTTTCTTCCTTCAGTGGGAGCACAATTGAGTCATTACATACAGTTTCTTGAAAGCAATGTCTGATCCTGTTTTCTTTCACTTTTTACTTTTTCCTCCTCGTGTCTATTATGGAAATTAATAAATATCAATATTTTATTATTCTCTAGACTTTTACTACACTCTTTTTCTATTTCCAAAATTCAGTCTGCTGTTTTGGCACACAAGAACTGTCAATGGAAAGACTTAGTTAATAATATTTGGAGAGTATTACAAACAAAATCATGGGTTTTGTGTGTCACACCACTATGAGATGGGTTGAAGTAAGCTGAGTATTCAATTCTGCCTGTGCCAGCATTTCAGAAGTATGTTTTTTTCAGCTTCTAGTGGTGTATTCCACTTCTACTTTCATCAAGAGATTCTGAATCTTCATTAAAATCTACAAGGGAAACATGAAGGATTAATTCTGTTTTTAAAAGCAGGTGATTGTGTAAAATGTTGGTATTGAACAGACTGTGTGACCATAGCAAAGTCAAACACAATTGGACTCTCCAGTGCTTGACATAGTGTAATAGGGTTTCTGTTATTTATGCATGTCAAAATTTAGCTTCCAACACTAACAAACTGATGTCATACTAGTTCTGGTTTGAATTAGCAAAAATCAGAGCTTTTCTTTCTACTCTCATTTTGCAATAACATTGCCAATTAAGAAATAAGACACCAGCCATGAACAAAGAAGCAGTTCCTGCTCTAATGAGTTTGTGGTCTAAATTCAACAGGCCTGATGGTCACCAGCTGTTTTACAGCATCAAACTTGTATTTCCATCTTAAATTGGATGTCATGATATGTAGTTCCTCTTGCTCGGGGAGCCTTTCTCTTGTTTTTGTGAACATACTGGGGATTAGAATTATGATCTGTATAATTACACAAAGAAGAATAATTTATTATTCATGTCTGTCTTTAAAACCAGATGTTTTCAGTTCTTCTGCTCACAGAAGTCTCCACTTCTTGTGGTGTTTGGGAATTTCTTTACTTGAAGAAAACCAACACAAGTAGTTCTTATGAGCAAATTATTTCAATGAAGAGTTTTGTAATTTTTTCTGAATAATCTCTTTCATATGAAAATTTTATTATTTTATGATAGCTACCACATTTCCTCACAGGTCTGAGGAAATAAGAAAGCAATAGCTGCTGCTTTCATACTCATGTTTTGTGTGAAGCTGTCTACACCAATTATGGAAAACTCCTGGCAGGACTGAATCAGGGGATTCCAAGTAGGAACACTTTGTTGATCATGGCATACCTTTTTGGCACAGATTTTCACATGGCTTTTCCATAAAACTTCTGGCTTCTTCAAACTGGGACAAGTCAACTCAGTAGAGATGACTTGTCCCAATTTTGCATACACACTGTTATGTGTGTATGCAACTTTGCATACACACTGTAGATTTTAATTACTGTTTTCCATTATTGCTACCACATCCATGCCAAGTACTAAGCTGGCTATAATCTTTTCATGTGACCTCAGACTTGTCAGCGTCATTGCATGGCATTATACTTTTAAACATGGCTCCTTTTTATTTTAACACACTCCATAATTTTGGATACTGATACTTTATCTCTATTTTTACCAATTCTATACTTATTACAACCAAAATCTGCAAGTATTTACTTGTGCCTGCTGCTTGGTGAATATGTACTGCTGTCTTTTCTTTAATATACTTACCCATGGCATAATAGGAGATCACAATGCACAGTCAGGCCATGAATAGAACTTCTCATTTTAGGGATGGAAAATGTAGTGATTTCTGAGCTTGATATAAAAACAAACCATATGTTATGTTTTCAATCCCTGTGTGCTGTATGATTCTTTTGAGGAGAGTCTGAAAGAGCTGGGGCTGTTCAGCCTGGAGCTCCAAGAAGGCTCAGGAGGGATCTTATTAAGGTGTGCAAGTACCTGAAGGGAGTGCACATAGAGGAGGGAGCCAGACTCTCTCTAGACAAACCCAGTGACAGGGCCAGAGGCGATGGCACACACTGAAACACAGACAATTCCCTACAAACAGCAGGAAACCCCTTTTCCACTGTAAAAAAGCATTGACACAGGTTGCCCAGGGAGCCTCTGGAGATGCCATCCCTAAAGATATTCAGAAGTCATCTGGACACGGTCCTGGGCACCTGGCTCTGGGTGGCCCTGAATGAGCAGTGGGCCAACAGAAGTCCCTTTCAGCTTCAGTCAGTCTATGGTTCTGTCATTCTGTGCATGCCTTTCCTAGAGTCTCCAATTAAACTGAGCTCAAATCACTCATGTTTTGTTTTACACACTGATTTTTACATTATAGAGGTATCCATAACTGCTGTTTAAAATTTTGATGTGGTATTGTAATGTATTATGAAATAGATAAGACAAGTTTTCAAGTGAAAATCATAGACATTAAATTTAAAATTAACAGTAGCAGCAAAGGAAACAATAGCAAATAAACAGAATTGTCAGGTGTGTTGATTGCAAATCATGTATGGATTAAGCAGCTGTAAACAGGAAGTTACTGAATTACAAACATAACTAGGGTCTATTGATTTTTAAAACTGGGCATTGTTAAATGGTCCCTATCATCATTTAGCATAGTTTAACTCTGGTTGTTGTATGAAAGAAACTTGCCATCCAGCATTATTCTCCATCTCCTTTTGCTCACAGTTGCTACTGTTGTGGCACAAGTTTCTTTCGCAAGCTTAAAATTTTCTGTTACAACAGAAAAAAATGTAATTTTCATATTTGTTCAAAAGCCAGTCAGGGTTTTTTTGCAAATAGCCCAATTTGCCAGCTGATATAACAAGGGATTATATATATCTGTGATTATAAGTAATGAAAAATAGCTGCAGTACATGCTTGGATTTCTTTGTTCTTGCAGTCAGTCTCATCTTCTTCTGGCTCTCCTGACCTGTAGAGGTTAGACCTCCCTGCCCATCCTACTACTTTGTATTCCTCCCTTTTTCTAACAAGTTTTCTTTCACTCTTCCTGTTCCTTACAATCTCATGACCTTGAAATCACTGACCAATATATGGTAACACCACAGAGGTATTTGAAATGCCTGGTGAACAAAGATGCATGCTGTTTCTTCCACCTCCCAAAAGCAACACAGCTCACCCCTTTGCCTTAAGTGATGAACTCTCTAGTCCACATGGGAAAGGGTTTGTGACACAATCCAGTGTCATTGTGTCTATGTCACCATTCCTTTGGGGCACCTCAGGTTGCAATACCGTGGTAGGTTCTCAAGGCCCTGAAATTCTTCCTTGGCTTATAACTGTCTCATAAGCAATCATGGAGTTTCCTTTCTCCCTGTCTTTTTCTGACTGGCACCAAAACAGAAGTCAGACACAACATATTATTTCAGGGTTACTTAAAACTTGAACAAAATTGTTTCCACAAAAGGAGTTACTAGGGAAAACTAAAAAAGCAATTTGCTATAGTGCTCTGTTATTCCCTTGCATTCTTTGCTGTTTCCATCTAAAGCCTAGTAATTCCACAGTCTTTGGATTAAGCTGGAGAAAAGATCACAACTTCTTGTTTCTTTGTTAAAGAAAGGACTGTATTCCAAAAGACTGTATACCAGAAGATGAAATGGAGGTTAAAATGAGATTTTTATTTTCACCCTCTCTTTTAGAATTCATAATTTAAGTTGCAAGCGCCCACTACCATTTAATTATCTAATGCAGCTTGGGGAGCACAGCTGGAATTGGAGGTCTATGTGCATTTGCAGCGTTACAGGCTCACTGTACTTACCTTGGTGTACTGCAATGAATGGAAACATACTTACATGACTAGAGTGCTGTGATGGATGGAAACAGATTCATTAGGAAGGACAGGCTGGGAGATTGAGGAAATGGAGCTGCCCTTTGTACAAAGGAGCAGCAGGAGTGCATGGAGCGCAATTTTGGAATAGCAGGTGCACATGAAGGGTGTTGAAAAAGGTGTCTTCTATAGAAGAAATGTTTAGGAAAAAGAAGATCTGGTTCAGAGAAGATCTGAAGATCTTCAGATAAGGTCTTCAGACGCCTAAAAGAAACTTCACTTTCACTTGCCCTGGCCGTCAGGGGGCTTTCTAGCTCTTCAACTCTATCTGCTGCAGAGTTAATGCAGTAGAGCACAAGTAATTTGGGAATTTTCTGGACTCCACTGATGATGATTTCCTGACATCAGTGGCTGAAAAGCCAAAGAAGTTCTGTTGTTTCTGTTAATTTCACAGAAAAAAAAAATGGTTGGGAATGTGACTATTGGGAGGAGCCACAGCTGCAGTTACCACAAGACAGTGTAGTTTAATGTGTACAAATACCTGATGGGGGGCATAAAGAAGATAAAGCCAGACTCTTCTAATGGTGCCCTGTGACAGGACAAGAGACAAAGAAAAATATGGGAAATTCTACTTAGAGAGAAGAAAAAAAAATTTTTTAGTGTTTGGACAATTAAACAGTGCATTCAGTGTCTTGGGGTGGTGGAGTCTCAATTCTTAGAGATATTAGAAACCTAGTTGAACAACAGTCCTGGTAAACTTGCTGTAGCTGTTACTGTTTGAGCAGGGGTTTTGACTAAGTGACTTCCAGAGATACCTGCCAACTTCTGAGATTCTGAGATGTGGATCTGTGATAAAAATAGATTCCAAAGCACATTTCATGGTAAATTTTAGAAAAGCTTATTCATAGAGAAATTACAGGGAGGAATCCCAGCTGACAAACAAATTTGAAAGTGTTTTTTCTTTAAAAATTCTGGACCATCAGATTTCTTTAGTCTGTTATGCACAATGCCATACAAATAGTAGCAGAACATGCTATTTATTCTCCCATACACTTCTGTGGCCCTTTCAGCCCATGGCTTCACCACTGTGCACAAGGTGAGCTAAGTATCATAGTCAGCTGTCATATAACTGGGACTAGTGGGCACCATAAATTAATACTATTATTCACTATTTATGTCAGATGGGGTGATGACTTCCAGACCGTCAGCCAAGTATAAAGGAGATCAATACAAAGTTAATCAGGCAATGATGTGTTGACAATGCCCAGCTCTCCTGTCTCATAAGGCTAGGTCTGGACAAAGAAGTGAGTAGCCCAGTCCTTGGAGGAGGTGGAACAGTGATGAGCAGTGGCCCAGTCAGTCTGAGGAAACTGATGAAGTTGTTGCTATGTCATGGTGACAGATGTAAGATCTGTGTGGGAGCCCTGCCCTGGAGCAGACCAATTCTTGTGGGCCCACCTGTAACTAAGCAGCTCAACCCTTATTCTGGTTTGTTCCCTAGGTGGCTATACATATTGGCACAATATAATCATAAACCTCTCTATGAGAATTGACCTTGGACAAAACCAGTTTAGGCACTCCTGTTTGTCTCAGAACACATAACAATCAATGTCTAGAAACTGAAGGAAACAGGATCTGGCAGCTTGCTAGTTATTGAACCCATCTTGTCATGATGCTAGAACTAAAAATGGAGTATTCCTAACCACAAGAGAACACAGCTCAAGAACATATACATATATTGTGTAAGTCAGTCATAGGACCCAGTCCATGACAGCACATTGCTGTGGAAACCTCATAACCAGAGTCATTAATTATTAGTTATTTCACCCCTTGGACCTTGCCATATACTGTAATCCTCACTCACTACTTTTGTCTCTAGATGGTTGAAAGAAAACCACAAAATTGTAGCTTTGTTGACAAATGAAATTTGCTTGTTTAGCATGATGTGCAGCTTTTGGTGCAAAGACCACTACTGGATCATTTGACAGTTTATCTGGTGTGAGGCAGCCAGGATGCACACACAGATTGTTGGAGACATTGGTCAGATCAGCTGACAGGGCAAAACCACAGCCACAAGAAGGGGTGTAATTTTGGCTTTTCTTTTTTTTTTTTTTTTTTTTTTTGTCTAAGTAAAAAACTTTAGAAGAAATAGCCTCATCTGTTTGTTACCTTTAAAAACAGGAAGAAGAACTTCTAAAGTTTCTAGATTTAATTTTTTTTCTTTAGAGATGATCAGTGTGAGTCAGTCATTCCTTCTGTCAATCTGGAAGCATTCATAATGTCCAACAGTCCCTAATAATTCCTAGGGAACAAATATTTTAACCTGTGAAAGACATTTTTGTCCTTACAGATTTTCAAATTGGCAAGGCTTTTTGGTTGGCAATCAGATCAGGAATGACAAAGTGGTGCTCTCTCTTTCATGAAAATTGGCTTTTAATGAATATATAGGGATTTTTCTTACCTCCCAGGTTTGCATTCTTTGTGTTCATTATTTGGGTTCTATACTCCCTTAACTTGGGCTACATGACATTTCAGTTTGAGAAGCTGCACTCTTCTCACACCAAACAGGTGTAGAAGGGAAAACCAGGAAGTAGACTGAAGTATAAAACTGGGATATGAAATGCCAACCAGGCCTTAACTGTTTAAACAACACTAAATATATAAACATCTGAGCTAATTAGCTTGCTGCCCCCTTGCTGAGGAATGAAATGGATGATTCCAAACAATAAACAACCACCATGTTCATCTCCTTCGTTTCCTGTTCCAGCAATTTCCTTTCTCCTACCATTGTAATAAATGCTGCACTAAACATTTTCAACAACTCCTTGAGTGCCACAACATTTACAGATAAGAACAAATTGGTGTAGCAGGGAAAAGAAAGGCCAGTTTTGGCCATGAAACAAGGTGGAAATCAGATCAATTGGTATACAGGAACACAGTGGAGCTGCCATTCAGGTTTTTCATCATGTAGCTAACAAGTTGTGACCTGTAATCAAAGTAAGCAATACTTGCAGAGATTTTTCTTTGTTACATGTAATCTGTTGAAATGCTGGCATTTAACATGAGTGGGCTGGGGTATCCTGTGGCAATACCTGCCTGTACAGCTTTAAATATATATTTATCTCATGGCCTATATATTTATGCTGTATATCAAATAGAAAAAGGATGAGCAGCTGGAGCTGCCTCTTTGGATGGTTGAAAAAGTGAAACTATACTTCTTGTGATACTCAGCAATCTCTAGTGTTGAGTGGGTGTCCTGATTTCCTTTGCAGTTGTTGTAAAATAAAGAATATTCTTCACTTTGTTATGAATTTGTAAAACTGCAGCCATAGTTCCTTCAGGCAAAAATGCCATATGTATATCAGCTCTCTTGTTTTTGTGGTTGTGGGTTGGTTGTTTTTTGGTTATTTTTGTTTTGGGGTTTGTTTTTTTTTTTTTCAATCTCATACACTTCCTATTTGATGTTGCAACTGGGACTGCTATTGCTGTAAGCATGTCTTTCATTTATGTACATATGTACATATCCTTGCTCTATTCAGCATGTTTCAACAGTTTCAACTGGAACAGATGGTTCCAGTGCTGGCAAAGAGAAAGGTCTGACACAGGCAGGAGGAGATACCCAGCTAAAAGGAGTACTGCATGACTTCAAGCCACACAAAATTCCAGCCCAGCAGCCAGGTGACTGCAGTAACTTTCCGCTGTAGGACTTTAAACCCCAAGGATGCAATGCTGAGATGGTGTCTGCTAGTTCTTTGCTGACTCGGGAGACAGAAAATGTCCTGACGCAGCTGAATCCTGTGACAAGAGATCTCTCTTAAAGAGGGCAACCCTTCTTTGCAGGATTTTGCTAATTTTTTGGGCAGAAATTTTGCCCCTGACAGGGGAGTTCATTACCCTATTTCAGTCTCAAAAAGCTACTTTATAACAAGATAAGGCATATACAGGTCCACTTCACTGAATTCTAAAACATAGGCACCAATGATTTTCAACAACACTGAATAAATCTTCCCTTTCTTGTCTCACATCCTTTTTCCTCCCCCTCCTCCTTCTCCATCTTTGCACATATCGTCATATTTGGCTTTGTCCTCTGTTTTCTATAAAGTTCTGCAAAAGTAATGTCATCTGAGGGAGAAATTGTCTGCAGGGCTTTTATTTGTATGCAAATAATATTTTACCATGGCACCCCTATTTTTTTTCATTGTGCAGTCCTCTGCATCATGAAATAGCTTTTGAACAGCTGGGCATTCCCCTGCTTCTTCTGCAGATGATATCTCAAAGAAATCTTAGAAGTATATTTTTACAGGCACAGAACCAATAAACAAAAGGGACACCATCAATATAAAAGGTTTTCTGCAGTTGTCAGTGGCTTTTGTTCATGACAATAAGAAAGAGTTATTTATGTTGAAACAATCAGTGATGTTAATTTGCTCATATTTGATGTTATAGGCCTACTTATATTTACTTTTACATCTATACTGTAGCATCTGGTATAAATTACTGTCCATGGTGTTTTGTTATTTCTGGATTACAAATTTTTGTTTACAATTTCTTCTTTTACCTGATTCGTTCTACAATGTCCAAAAAGGATAATGGCACTTGAATGCTTTTTGAGAAAAAAAAAAACAAAAACTTTTCTGTTTTCAGAGCTAAAATTTGCAGCAGAATACAGGTAGTCTATATTGGAAAGAACAGTTCTTTGGCCAATTGGACACTGCTCCAATGTGGTCCTCAGATAACTAACCCAGACCCTGACTTTAAACTAGGTATCTTTGCAGGGCATAAGACCTCTTCATGATTCCTAATGTGTACTGAGTTACAGCTTTTCCTGAGCCCAGCTGCCATCCCATATCTTTGGGCTGAGCAAGATGTTGCTGGCACTTCAGCTCTGAGGTCTTTGATTTCCCTGGCCCTAAACCAAATCCTAACTCTAGCTTTATGCAAAGTAAATTATAAACCTCTCCCGTTCAAAATATATGCTGTCCTTCTACTCTATCCTGTGACCATCTGGATTTTCCTGGAATTTTGTCTTCATGGGAAAACTTCACAATTTACAAGCTAGAGTTACACTGGTAATCGCATAACTGCCTGCTCTAGTACATATTGTTTCAGAGTACTGTGAATCCCTTTTAAAATGAGAAATATACTTGTGTTGGAATTAATATTTAGGCTCTATTTTTGCAAGTAGTCTCTATTCTATATTTCACAGAATCACAGAATATGGTGAGTTGGAAGTGACCCACAAGGATCATGGAGTCCAGGTCCTGACCCTGCACAGGACACCCCAAGGGTCACACCAGGTATCTGTACTTATTTAAACTCATCTTTTTATGTCAAACAGCAAAGGCTATTTTTTCATCTAGATATAACTAACCCTCAGTAACTGGACACTCACAGGACAGCTTTAATTGAAGCATTTATTTTTGTTCTCACCTGAGTAGCTGAAATATTCACTAAAATGCCTGAATCTTCAGTAGTTCTGTGGGTTTGTCCAGGAACCAAAACCTCCTTGAATATTGAGCCCCAAACCCCAAAATATAGTAATATTTGTTCTTTCTTCTTCCTGAGTTCATTTCCTAACTGCTCATCTCTAAGAGAGTATCTGGGGAATTCTAGCACTCAGCTTTGTCTTGCGAGGTCTTCTCTTCTGGTGGTTCCTGTCTCTTGCTAGTGAAGCAAGGTGCTGTAGCTTGGACTTATTCCAAGAAACTCCCTTACATGGATGCATGTGGAAAGGCTACTTTTTACTACTAGTTTTTCATCTGTAGTTCTCGTGACTATGAGATTGCCCATCTCACTTTGGCTCTCCTGCTTTGCTAAGGATGGTGCTACTCCAGTTCCTACCTACTGGCTTCCTTTTCTCCACAAGGCTGACCAGCCTATAGTATGAAGCTGTAGAAAGGACTCTTGGAAACTGCATTGTTTTGGATGGATCAAGCTTGGGTATTCTCATAACATTCCTGATCACTTATACCAACTGCAAAATCAGTGACTTGTGCACCCTCCGTTGACAGAAAAGGACAGAATTTGCAGCTAAAAGCAATATCCAGGCCCTTCAGGGGCCATTACCTGGCCAGCAGGCCCATTCTCAGCCTTGTAGCCAATGTTTAGATACTGTACAGTTCAGTCACAGAATCACAGAATAATAGAATGATTGGGGTTGGAAAACACCTTTAAGATCATCCAAGCACTAACCTAACACTGCCAGGTCCTTGACTAAACTATGTCCCTAAGACATCTACATGTCTTTTAAATTCCTCCAGGGATGATGAATCAACCATTTCCAATAATCTGCTAGCTGTCTGGTTTAAAAAAAAAACCAAAAACATAGAACTCAGATGTGAGAGCAGTTGTAAACCATACATTAGCTATTAAACTGAGCATTTTGTGGCTAGCTATTTCTCTGGCACCTGAATGGTGTCTCTTTTGTTTGTTTGTTTGTTTTTGAAAGAGGAAGTTGCTGTTTGCTGGTTCCAGCAGAGATTTAACAAAGTGCCAGATCACTAGGATTTAACTAATTTAGTAATTTCACACACAGGTGTCATTCTTGACTGTTCCTTTTACTCTTCTTAATGAAACCACAATGATGTACGGCAAGAGCTGACTTTGTTCCAGCAGCTGGCTTTCCTTTACATGGAATTAAACAGGGTCTGAAAAGTATAATCTTAGTAAAATAATACAGAAATTATAAGACATAACCTGATTATTTTAATGTAAGAGAGTACTTTTAATGTATGAGAGGGCTCCTGTAGTCTCTTTGTTACCCCTCAGAAAGAGTCAGCTTTATGGAGCAGTGCCTTCATGCCCAGCTTTATCTTTCCTGAGATTGGCCTCCTGGCCTTTTCCCTACTATGAGAAACCTGCATATTACAGAATGATTGAATATTTTTTAAGGATTGCTCAGTTCAACCACTAACTAAATTCTTATCTGTAAGTACAGCACTACTTACAGATATACATGTATCTCATATATATACATATATACAGCAAATACTGACTTGGCATCTAAAACAGATCAACCCCCTCCTGTCTGTTGCCGTGGCTCTGTATCACAACCCTCAGCAGCAGCCAGTCCTGCCAAGCTCGGTCGCAGCAGGATTCCCTTCACTCAGCAGGTGACCCAGCACTGGACTGATTGTAATTTCCATTCGCAAAGTCAGGTGCTCCTTACGATCAGTCATCCATCCTCAGCAAACTAGAAGCAGTGGAGAGCTCCACAGGTCTCCATGTGTAGTTTTCAGAACATCAATTAGTAGATGCAACTTCAGTGCACAGAAGAGTAAATACACAGAATCAAGACACAGTAAGTTGAAACAACATGACAAACGTGTGCATTTTGTTAGGAATAAACGATGTCAGATTGTGCAGAGCAGGACATTTCAAAGTGTTATACAGAATCAGTTCAACAGAATGTGAATTACTTTCCTCTCTGAGCCATCCCCAAAAGCACACAGGTGTATCTGTTTTGCTGGTAAACACATGTGGCTCATGAAAGAGATAGCAGTAGGAGATTTCCCCAGTGCTTCAGCTGGCAGTTGCAGTTTGCTTCTAACAGTACAATGTGATAGCAACCAGAAAAATGAAATAATGCTGCCAGGAGTTTTTCCTGCTCATCCCATGGGTACATTTCTTCTCTTACCCCATCCTCAAATGGTAAACCATATGGGAGCAGAAATGTCCAGCACAGCCACTGGCTTGCTAGTACCTTCTACCTTTCCAGTGGAAGCATTCCTACAGCATGACATACTTCCAGAGAATGGAGAAGACAGCAGCTGCAGAAACTGGCTCATAGGCAAGATCAGAATCATCTGGAATTGTGAATCACAGAGACAATGGGCAAAGGACATAAAAAATATGGATACACCAAAGCAAAGTTAGCTTAGACGAGCTTGGCTCAAATTATTTGTATTTTTCTTGCTGAAAATAAAGAGAAAAAGATGCCAGGATTTCTGCCTAAGTAGACTTGTAAAGTGTCATGCATGATTATAGCTCCATTAAAGCATATAAAGTGTAAAATAATAATATTAACACATGTATATGAGAAAACTGAAGTTTGAACATTGAAAGGTACTACAAGACCTTATTTCCTTTTTCAGTCCTGATATCCTTTTCCAGCTGAGAACAGTACTGGTGTCCAATGTCTGAGAACAAGTGGAAAGTTTGGATGTGCCTGGGCATGCAAAGAGATCTTTTTTATTAAGTGTATTTTCCAGGATTTCAAAGCAAACACTGGAGAGGACAGTATCTGTAGCTGTGCAGAGAATTTGGAAAAGCTCAGACTTTAGTTGCTGCTCGTCTCCTTCTCTGGTGTTGCAGTTAATCTGCAAAAATGGAGTCAAATTAATAAAAGTCAAATGGTAGCCTGTGGATTAACTTTGTACTTAAAGCAAGCTCACTTGGTAATAGGAATTGACAGGAGTTGTAACTGGCCTTCTGCCTTATCCTAGATCTCTGCATTCCCAGTCTCAAAAGGCAGTAAGGACAAATGTGGCTTGCGCATTTCCTGCCTGCTTAGGAACAAACTGGGTAAGTGCTTATGGAATTAAACTCAGCCATCTGTAGAAGCCTCTTGTACCTCTCAAATACTCCTATATAACAATTAATGACGCTTCTGATATTTGTTTTCCCTTGTGAGATTGCCTGATTAATATGGCCTTGATTATGTTACTCCCTGATATGAAGAGAACAACCTAATTAAATCAGCTGGAAAGGATGGGGTGAGATTTCAGGAAACATGAGTCAATAAGGGGCAAAATACTTTTACAAATTCATTATTAAAGAAAATGTCTTCTATACAGTTCTTGGAAAAGAGTGTAGTGGGCCACTGAGGTTTTACATCAGTTTCAGGAATTTTAATGTCATCTCATTCATACATACCTGCTACTTCCTTGGCTCCTGAGATGTTGCAGGAAGCTGGAGGTGCCAGTTTGAAAACCAGTTACATAGTGCTGTAAACTTTGGTGGCTGACATGTGCAGCTAAGCCATCTCTGCTAAGAGGTGGAACATCTTGGATATCAGCAAGGAAAAAACTGAGGCCATTAGCCACTTCAGCTGTTCTTAGTGAGTGCTTATATTGGTGAGTCATCAGTATCAGTTGGCTATTTGTGCCATCAGCTTTTCAGAAATGGTGTATTCTAGATAATGCCCGATACTCAATTCTGTGTAAAAATGGGCATGTGTCAAAGCTGCTGGAGAAATTTAGCTAATCAACTGCCTTATTACTGAAATTAATTCATGGAGATGCTGAAATTGGCCAGAATTACTTGGGGTAACTCAATTCGAAGTATTAGAAAACAGGCATTCTTTATCTACACAGGACACACAGAGAGGATCAAACTCTCCTCATTCTGTGTGTGAGGTGAGACTTTACAACAAGGGGTTTATCCATCATAATCATACATATTCATTAAAAGGTGTTTCTTATCTAATACATAAATATCACTTCCCTAAAAATAATTTACACATCCACCTCCTGCTGGAAGTCCTTTTATGGTCCTGGAGAGTAATAAAAGGGGTCTCTGGTGGTTCTGTTCACTGAATGTTTTGATATTAAAGCATGGTAATAAAACGGAAGTCTGTCTTTTAAATACTACTGTGTGCCAACAGTCAAATCTGAAAAGTATGCTATGTCTGCAGCCCTTATTAGACAAATTCAGAATTTCTGTACTTGCAATGCAACAAATTAAGTGATCTTAATCTCTTTTAGATGTGAGGTGAGGGAAAGCCACTGAGGCAGCTGGCCTGGAGACCCTGTCCTGCAAGGAGAGGGTTCAGCTGGGAAGAGAGATAACTTTGGCAACATACAACAGCAGTCCTGGACAGGAGAGGGATAGAGGAAATGCAGCGTCAGGACTCATCAGAGCGGTGCATGGCTGGAGAGTGAGAGGGAGTAGCACAGATGAAACAGTGGAAATTCAGAGCATTCACAAGGAAGAAACACTTTCCCCACAAAAACAGGCCAGGACTGGAGTCAGGGCCCAGGCAGGTGTCACCAGCCTTGGAGGTTATCTGTTGCATCCCGGAGTTTGGGTTTAGATTAGGGTTTTTAATTTATGTTAAAATAAGTCAAGTTCTGTAATCCCGCGTTTCCCCCGCGTTGTTCCCCCCCCGCGGTTTCTGCCCCCATGTTGCCTGCTGCCGGCTCTTACCCCTGTGCCGCTCCTGTAACCACCCTGCCGTCCGGCCCCAGGAAACCCCGTGCTGGCCGCCCCGAGCCACACGATCCCGCTCAGCCCGCTCTGGCTCGGCGCCCGCCCCTGCGGGGCTCTCTGGTTGGTCGCGGTTGCTGGCGTCACCGCCACGGCAGCCGCCCCTATTGGGCGGCAGGCCGTGGATCCTCTCGCCCCGCCCCTCTATAAAGCCCTATCCCGCCGGCAGTCAGACGCCATTTTCTCCCATGCGAGTGCCGGGAGCGGTTGCGCCTTTCCATCGAACCGCGCCGCGTGACCAATAAACCGTTCCTGCCAAGCACGGAGTAAATGGACAAATTCCTTCCTCTTTACCGGGTCCCTAGCGCACGGTAACAGCGGTTGGCCAGCCCACGCACCCGAGACACGGAGCCGTGTCCGGGAACCCGCGGCAGCAAACCCCGGCAGCACGTGGAAGCTACGCCACAGCCGGGCTCCCAAGAGCCGCGTGCAGCCGGGGAGAGCAAAAACCCACGCCGCAATTGGCGCCCGAACGTGGTGCCGAGGCCAGCGCTGAGCTGATTGCGTGGACGGAGGTTCACCGCGGAGCTCCAGGAACAGCGCCGGGAGCCGCCGCCGCCGGCCAGGGGCCGCGCTGCCGCCAAGGGGGGAGCGCCGCCGCCAAGCCAGAGCGGGCAGCGATCCGCGCCAGACCACAGCTCCGTGCCGGACGGAAACCGAGAGCAGGGGCTCTCCAAAGTACGTCAGTGAAGTCTCCGTCGCCCACGAGGGACCAGACAGTGTGTCCCGCGTGGGACAGGAAGTGCAAACTTTCGCAGCCAGGAGGGCAGAAGAAAGAACACTTCCCGGGACTCCCGGACCCTGGTAGCAGCTTTTCTTTGCAGAGACTTCAGTCTGGTAAGTATTAGTCGTGGAAACGTGTCCAGCTAATACGGGGAGGGCTGGCCGTGTTCCCGAGGTTGGGACGTGCAGCGCGCAGCACGAACGGCAGCCGCTGGAGTCGCCTGCGTTTTTTTGCTTTTTTTTCTCTTTTTTACTGCCCCAGGGGTGAGGTGGTTTGGGTGGAAGAAGCATGGGGACCGTGCTATCTGCCCAACAAAAGGAATTTTATTCCCAAGTTAAAGAAATCCTTTTGGTGAAGGGCCCCTACCCAAAAAATTTAGTTAAGAAATTTGTCCGGTGGTTGTTCTTTGCTTTCCCCCGTCTGTCTACCGAGGACGCGCGCAAAACAGAATTTTGGGAGCAAGTGGGAAAAAGGCTAGCAGAGGGGATCGGTAGGGATCCCTCTATAGGTGACTGCTTCCCTAAATTCCATTTGTTGATCACAGATGTAGTAAAATCAGACCCCGCGCGAAACTCGGTTGGGGAAAGGAAAGAACCATCCGGAAAATCTGTTACTCCCTCTGAATCTGTTTCCCCATCCCCTTCTCCTACCCCTTCTTCCCCTAACCTGGGTGGGCGAGGGGGGGCACCCCGTCAGTCTGAGACGCAGGGCAGCTCCACAAACGTGGACCGTGCGCCTGGCTCCCCCAAGCCACCCCGGCGTCCCCGCCTTAGCGAGATCGGTCGATTCGCTGAGGCCACGACCCTAAACCCCTTTTCCAATCCCTTGTTCCCAGTTGAAAATCCCAGTTTCGGCGCTACCCCGCGCAGTTCTGTTTCTTTAAACCCCTTTCTTTGTTCCTCTGAGGAGGCCGAGGCCACGTGGTCGATCCCTTTGTCTTCCCAAGATGGAGGGCGGCCACATGGCAGGGTCTCTTCTTCCCACAACCCCTTTCTGTTCTTTGTTCCCGGTGTCCCCGCCTTTGACCCAACCCCCACCTGCCTCCCCGTGGGCGTGGGCGCCGCCCCCTCGGGAGTTCAGGTTACTCCCTCACCCATTGTTCTCCCTCGAATGGGTGTTCCCTCCAGTCCTTTGCATGTCGTCCCTGCTGAGTCATCGACTCCGCCCTCCTCCACCGGGGAGAGCTCTGCCATCTCCACCCCGCTGCCTGAGGGAGGCAGCCCCCGTCCTATTGCCCGTACCCTGTCCCCATCTTCCCATGGGTCCCGGAGATCCGGGCGGGAGGGAAGAGGGGGGAGGGAGGAGCGGGAACCCCTATCCCCATCTTCCCATGGGCCCCGGAGAGCCGGGCGGGAGGGAAGAGGAGAGGGGGGGGGGGACGGGAACCCCTACCTCCAAGTTCCCATGGGCCCCAGACGTCTGGGCGGGAGGGAAAAGGAGAGGGGGGGGAATCGGAGCCCCTGCCTCTGCAGTCCCAGGGTTCCCGGAGACCCGGGAGGGAGGGAAGCAGGGGGATGTGGGTTTCTGAGCATTTTCCAGATTCCGTGGAATGGGTCGAGCCGACAGATGAGAGGCATGTAGAGGGATCAGAGGTTCAGGACAAGTTTGTCCTGGAAGCGGCATCCATGAACACTGCTGCCTTGGATGCCGTGCCTCCAAAGAACGCTGGTCCGAAGCAGCCTCCAGCAAGACGCCAGTGCTTCCACTGCAATCAAAGAGGACATTTTGTGGTTCAATGTCCGTTTCTGGGCAGGGCACCCCCAGGGACAGTGGGAGGGGGGAGAGGGGGGGAGGGAGATCCCATTCCCCCAAAAAACTGAAGGAACAACGCGCACCTGCCTCGCGTGAAGATAAAAGTAAGGCAGGCCACAGCACCTTAAGGAGAGCTGTGAGTTACCAAGTAACTGTGCAGGTGGTAGTTCAGAACATCGGGGTGCCTTTGAGCGTGGCAGATGACCCCACCAATCGGGGGGTTGCATCAAACCGCAGGCGACGCAAAAGAAAAAAGGACCCTACAATCTCTTTAAAAAATGTTTTCCCCAAAGCCCCAGTCTGTGTGTGTCCCAAATCCCCATGTTTGTAATAAAGTTGTTTCCTAGTTTCCCTATCCCTAAACACCCTGAAAAGAACCAACCCCAGCACCATCTCCAGGCCCTCTCCACCTGCGTAGCAGTCACCGCAGTCGCAGCACCAGAAGAAGCTGGGAGAAGAGGCCACCGCTTGAGAGACTGAACCAACACCACTGCTTTCTTTTTATATTTTATTAAGCGGGGAGATGTTGCATCCCGGAGTTTGGGTTTAGATTAGGGTTTTTAATTTATGTTAAAATAAGTCAAGTTCTGTAATCCCGCGTTTCCCCCGCGTTGTTCCCCCCCGCGGTTTCTGCCCCCATGTTGCCTGCTGCCGGCTCTTACCCCTCTGCTGCTCCTGTAACCACCCTGCCGTCCGGCCCCGGGAAACCCCGTGCTAGCCACACGATCCCGCTCAGCCCGCTCTGGCTCGGCGCCCGCCCCTACGGGGTTCTCTGGTTGGTCGCGGTTGCTGACATCATCGCCACGGCAGCCGCCCCTATTGGGCGGCAGGCCGTGGATCCTCTCGCCCCGCCCTTCTATAAAGCCCTATCTCGCCGGCAGTCAGACGCCATTTTCTCCCATGCGAGTGCCGGGAGCGGTCGCGTCTTTCCATCGAACCGCGCCACGTGACCAATAAACCGTTCCTGCCAAGCACGGAGTAAATGGACAAATTCCTTCCTCTTTGCCGGATCCCTAGCGCACGGTAACAGAGGCTGGCCAGCCCACGCGCCCGAGACACGGAGCCGTGTCCGGGAACCCGCGGCAGCAAACCCCGGCAGCACGTGGAAGCTACGCCGCAGCCAGGCTCCCAAGAGCCGCGTGCGGCCGGGGAGAGCAAAAACCCACGCCGCAGTTATCAAACCCCAACTGAGCAGCCTGGTCTGAGCTCAAAGCTGGCTGTGCTTTGCGCTGGGTTTGGACTGGACATTTGCCGTGGTGTAGTCCTGAGTTATTCTGTAAGCCTATGAACAGCAGCACTTGGAGCATCTCAGCAGCTGCTGGACCATTCTTAGCTAAAAGTGCCAGGGTACCCTGCCATAGTCATCTGAAGGTCAGATTTAGTGGAAGGGAAAGTTGGAAGGGCAAGGTGTGGTAACACGGGAGCTCTGGTGGGATGAGAGCCCCTTTGTCCTCTGCAGATATGTTTGAGTGGGCATCTTGCTTTTGTGCACAAACACCTGACAGCGAGTCAGACAAACGTCAGACAAAGTCAAACTCACGTGTAGTACCCAGTGATGGTACGCAATGACGGGAGTGATGTACTGTGTACAAGCTGAAACGCGGGAAAAAAAACACTTAAACGTAAGAAAGCACATTTTCGCTGTGCGGGGGGTGATACTCTTCCGCAGGTTCCCCGGAAAGGGGGCGGCAACCCCCACTCTGGAGGGCACTCCAGCCACTCCGGCCTTGGGCCACCGTCGGGGCCGACCCCGCTCGGCGACAGGAGTGGGACGGGCCGCCCACCCGCGGTGTCCGCGGTCCCTCCCCGTCCCTCCCCTGCCTGCCCGGCCGCGCTGCCCTCCCCGCGCCCCGCCGGGGTGCCGAGCGGCCGCGCTCAGCCCCGCCGCACACCGCGCCCCGAGCCTGCCGCGCTCAGCGCCACGCTCTCCCCGCCGCCGCCAGCCCGGCCCCCGGCGCGGAAGATGCTGCGGCTCTGTCTGCTCGCCGCGCACGGTAAGGGCGGCGGGGACGCCTCCCGCCCGCTCGGGACGCGCCTGGCGCTGCTCTGGGGGCGGCGGCGGCCCCCAGTCGGCAGCCCTCGGACCGGGCGCGCCCGTAACCGGGGCTCGTTTTGTTCTTGTAGCTCTACGGCTCGCCGGGGCGGCCTTGCTTTCGCCCGGGTCGTGCACCTTCGAGGACAGCGCCTGCGGCTACCAGTGGGACTACGCGCACCTGCCCTGGACGCTGCACGGGGAAGGTGAGAGCGCTGCCGCTCCGAGCGCAGCTCCCCCCACGCTCACCTTTCCGCCCGGCGCTGCCGGAGCCCGCGGCGGGGCGGCGGCATCTCGGGGTGCCGCTGCTGCCGGCGGTGCCACGCCGCTCGGTTTCCCGCGGGGAGCAGCCGCCGTCTAGCCCCTCCCGTGGTAGTCCCTTGACAACAGGCAGGTCCTGCGGGGAGGCGTCTGTACTCCCCCGGCACAGGCATCTCCGCAGGTTTCTGCAGGATGCCTCAGAAATCTCCTTTCTTTCACTGTCTTTCATGTGTTGTTGGGAAAAGGTGTCCTTTATCAAGTCCTCTTTGTAAAAAAACATGTCACATCGGTCCCATTCTTTATGCATTATTTTCCTTATGCATTCCTTATGCATCACTTTTTTCCTAAATGTATTTTGGGTTCTACTCCAAAAGTGGATGCATTTCCAGGGCAAGAGAGAATCTTTGGCAAGATTATCTTTGCAATATGTTCAGTTAAGACTTTTCTCCGATTTACAGTACCTCCAGTTCAACAGAAAAAGTGAAGTCTTTCAGTAAGTTGTATTAGGCTTTACAAGACTTAATGCTGTTGAAAAGAATAGTCAGTCACTGCAGAGTTTCCATGCAACTGCAACTACTTCGTAAGTTTTCAGTGTGGCCTCCAATTTTTGATAGAATCTACATGAACAAAAGACTAAACAAAAATATACACAGCATGGTTGTAACTGGGTGATACAATAATTTAATTTTGATTATGTGCTCACCAAATTGTCATTCATTAAGTGAAAGCTGTGCTCACACAGAAAAAGGGACTATGTGTTTTTAAAGTTTTTAAGCCCAAAAACAGTTGCCAAGAATAATGAAGAGGTGAGTAGAGATACACAGAGATAGACAACCCCTCAGAAACCATTAATCAGTGCTCCCTTCAAAACTGGCTGGTCCAGTTTTGTATTCCTCTTGTGTCTCAGTTGAGAAAAACGTTTTTTCCCCCTGATTCACACCCAGTTCTCACCTATGCAAAATAAATTACCTTCATTGTTACTTTTTAGATTAGTCAGTAGGCTTTGAGAATGTACAAAAAACTCAACTCAGAAAAGCCTGCAAGGATGTAATAATTGAAAAACGTGCTTTTTCTCTTATTTATTTGATATATATTTCTTAGTTTATTTATTTAAATATACATAGATTTTCCTGCATTTTTGAAGGTACTAGTCTTTGCTGTCCCAGCTATGCCTCCTAACACTATGCCCTCTTAGTCTATCTGTCTGCAAAGCAGCACTTCCTCCTTGTGATTTACAGGCAGCCACATGGTAGTAGTATTGATTCAGCTCCAAGAGACTGGGAGTTGCTGGTAGCAAAACCTGCAGAAGTCGGTGTGTATCATGTTGTGCACATCCACACTACAGTGTTTCAAGATATAAGGACCTTTGACCAGAGATTTGGATCAGCAGCAGCCTGCTTTTTTTGGTGCACAGAACACAATTTTTGTTGCCATAGTTTGATCTTTCTTTACAAACAAACATACCAGTGAATGCACAGCTTCTACTATTGCATATCTCATTTTCAGAGATACATAACTGAACTGTTATACTCTGGGAGGATATGTGGTATACCAGCTCTCGTAATAGGCATAGTTCTATGCTCATAGTCAGCATTTCCATTATAAACAGCTTTTCTGCAGTCTGTAATTTGATCATAGCAAGACATTCTGTGCAAACATTTGGTACACAAGGTACTATGTTGATCTCCTTAGAAATACATTCATAGAATCACAATTAAATCAAGCTGAAAAGAATTCATTCTAAATTACACAGTAGGTGTGCAAAACTAGTCTTCCTTAGATAATCTTCCATTCTTTTGTCTTATAAAACCGTGCCCCTTTTGACAGCACTGTGTCCTGGTACTTGCTGTGCAGTGTATGTACATGTGGTAATTTACTGGGACAACAGAGGAAGTTAAGAACAGGAGACACAGTTTAGCTTTGAATTGTTCCACTTCTCCTTGCATTGCTTTCAAGTTGCTTTATTGTTTTAAAATGTTAGTTGTGGTATAGAATTACATTCAGTGGGTCTTTCACAGGGATTATCTGACTTGCAGTGTTAAGTTCTTGCATCTTACAGATCTCTCAATAGTGTAGTCTTGTGCCAAACTGTCAAGGTGAAGTAAATATAACTAAAACCGTGCCCAGAAATTTCCACTCCATACTTGAAAGTATTTTGCCCAGTTGCCAAGGAAGCCAGTGTCTTCTGATGGTCAGGGCACACAGAAAGGAAGTGTAAGTTTTGCTTTTGTTTGCAGCTACACAGTCCCACTTAAATGACTATATTTCTAAGGTTCAGCTGCTGTTTTAAATGTTTCTGGTTTCTCTTTAGTGTTCTGGTAGTTCCAGCATAAAATAATTTTTTTTGTTTAATTTTAGAATTTTCATAATTGAAAAAAATTTACTTTTTTAGGTAAAGTTTTGATACCTGTAACTGGCATTTTAGGGCCTATTTTAATCAAGTGTAAATCAAAAGAAAATAGTCAATGCTACAAAGGATAGCTGTTTCACTGCTAAGTGCTTTACTCAAGACTGGCAAATCAGGCCCTAGTGAAGTGGATGTCTGAAACAAGAAGCAATTCAGACATCTGTCCAGTTGACCTGTGCTCCCATAAAATCTCTGCTTCAGTGAAACACTCCGTAAGCCTCAAGCTCTCTCACATGACTCTGAATTCAGGAATAGGACCTTCAAGTGTATCAAGGTGCCTTTTTTAACTGTCAGCTTTTTCAGTCACTGGCTAGCTTTTAGCTAGATTGCCTTTTAGAACTATAATGATTTTAGCAGACAAACACCATGCAAGGAAAAATGTGACACACAGAAAAAGCTGTGGATATAAATTTCTAGTGAGCCTTGGGGTGGGCTGGGAAGCACACCCAACTGACGTCATGGCCCAGGCTGCTTAAGTACAGCATCAGGCTTGAGGCAGTGTGTTCCCTAAGGAGCCAGTAGCATGGGAAATTCCATGCAACACGTTCTGCTTCGTGTGTTTGTAGGATACCAACTACACAAGAAACACAGTAATGTTGTTGCTCAGGAAGAGATCATCATAGTGTAATCCTGCTTCTGAAATGAGCAACAGATCAATTTGTATGTTACCAGTGATAAGAGCTGAAAGCTTTATGTGAGTTTCTCCTATACATAAACAGAGGGGACAATGGTCCATTTTCATTTCAGTGGTGTAGGCATGCCCACAGAAATGTTATTGCATTCATGATGCCTCTGAACAGATAATTTTACTTAAAGTTCAGAATATAAGACAAAGATTAAACTCTTGACTCAACCAATGGATAGGAAATTTAGAAATCACATCTATATTCATTGCTACTATAGCAGTTAGAGATAGTTGAGAAGTTTGAACACCATGCTAGTTCTACTAACACCTACAGGTGTATGGAGCGTGAGTTCATGTCCAGTTATTTTGGGGCATAGAGCTTTGCAGATGCATAATGGCTGATTTCCACAAGAATTCACTTCTTTGTCAGCAGCATATGTGTGGGTAAGGGAAGTACCAATTAATTCTAAAACATACTGTCAAATTGTGTAGGGTAAGATTAAACAAATAATCTTGAGATTTTCTTTAACCAAATTGCACAATTATTTTAGACCACAGACAGGCTCTGCAAATCCAAACCGGTCTTTGAAACAAAGAAAAATACTGTGTGTAATAGGCAGTAATCCTGAGTAGAGTAATAAATAAAACCATGCAGACCCACTTATAACAGCAGTAGGAAACACAGCCTTGGTTCAATTGTAGGCATTCTAAAGTGTTAGGTTTGGGCATTTTTTGCATTCCTCTTAGCCATGTCCAGCACAGAGCTGGCCATAACCTGATGGTAAGAACATCCTGCTCACAAACAGTATTACAGATAAATTTCATTAGACACAATAACTGTGGCATGTCTTTTCTGTGACTCTGGGCAATGTTTACATTTTTGCTTAGAATATCTGTACAGCACTTCGTGTGAACTGTGGGTATGTTTGGTTTTCCATTGCCCTTCACTCTAACAGTGACCAGTTTAATAGTGCTAAAAATAATGTACATTTTGGCTTTCAGCTTAACTCTGCCCTAATGGAGTTTGCTATGCTGCATCTGCTTGCCTGTATTTAAGCACTAGATAAGAAACTTGTCTATTACGACAGCAGCCTATAGGGAAGAGAGATTGTTTATATTAGCAATGTGCTCCAAAAAGCAAGTGATCACTGTTTTATGTGCCTAATGAGTTTTGTGGCACTGAAACACTAAAGCTATCACTAGTAGCTCATACAGCTGTATGCACCTAGCTCTCATAGGATAATTGACAGCCTCAAATGCATATTTTTGTGAGTGTTGCTTTCCTTCAAAAATTCTGGAACTGTGTGTTTCTTAATATCTCATGTCATCAAGGATGCATTTTAATAGCACACATTTCAGGGTTTTAATAATGTTTTTTCTTTCTGCAGTATTTTGAAGGAAAAGAGATTTCATTCAGAAGAGTGATGCAAGAGATTACATTACATACAAATATGGCCTTATTTTCTTGTTCCTAAAGCATATGCCTATTTTTGCCTCATTATTCCAAGACGCTGTTCCTGTGATACACTCCAAACAGGCATCCATCAGGTAGCAATTTATGGAAAGCTAGTGAGCAAGCAACATCAATAACAGTAGTTTCAGGAAACTGAAGTTTGTCTGTTGGAACATATTTATCACATAGCTACACTTAAAAATATACGGAAAATAATTTAAAGAGACAGGACAGCTATTGCAGGACATCAGATAAGTCAGGCGTGAGAGCAGCAGCATAAGGAATCTCAAATCTAAACATTGCCTGCATACCATTTAAATAGCTTGTATTTACAGCTGTGCCATATGACTTAAAATTGACTTCTTTTGATCTGAGCTGTCTGATCTTGACTGTCACATCATGTGGTTGTAATATGCAGAGTAATGAAGCAGGTGATAATTGGTAATCCTTGTTTTTGTGGCACAGCACAGTTTATGTCTGATGTGTGCTCTGTCATGCTCTGTTACAAACCTATTGGCAAACAAATTAGCACATTTGAGGTCTTAGTCTTCTTTCCATTTATCTACAGTATTTTCCTGTACATTGGGAAGTAAACAATTTGAAAATGTAAAAGAAGTTGTAACATTGCTGGCTTTGTACAATTCTTGTAATGAGACTAGCGGTCTCACGTGTTTGTTGTGAGATCACTGTGTACTTGGGAGTCAAGGAGACTTGCACAAGCTTGTACCTAGCTGCAGCAGAGCCAAGCTGGCATACCCCAGTGCTTGTTTGCTAGCAAGATCTCAGTTGGTGAATTCACCCTGCCACAGGAGCTTATTGGTTTGGGATTTCCAAACCTGTAGCCAGGGCATCTCTGTATCAAGTGCAGTTTGATGGAGGGTAGAAGCCCTTAGTTGGCGCATGGTCTGTTTTGCCTTGTCCTGACAATGAAAATGTTGGTGTTCCTGGCCACGGTAATTGAATTTGGAGTGACAGCTGTCCTTACTGAGGAGCAGGGAAAGAAAGGTTGACTCACACACTTCTTCTACACTTAGAATCTTGTGTTCTTCTTGTTTTCCTTTACTTCTGGTGCTGTTTCTCCTGTACACTCGACTTTGACTACCCAGCCACCACTCTTGTATTAGCAACTTGTTTCTTCATACTATTTTCCTGTTCAGGCTGTCACTGGCAGCTTAATAGTAGTACCATGTGTGAGGAGCATTCCATCTTGCTCCAGCCTATCCCTTGTCTTGCTGATCCCAGTATGATATTTTACATTTTGCTTGCCTTGCTGATCCCAGTATGAAATCTTATATTTTACTTGGCCAGGTATAACTTCCATCCTAGGCTTCTGGGTAATAGCATTTTTATTAAGCTATGCCCCCATTACAGTTATTAGTGTATTTTTTCCCCATCTTCAGAGGCAAGTCTTGTGCAAAAAAAAAAAAAAGACGGCCAAGAGCACTTTATGTCCATTAAGAGCTTCAGCAGCAGTTGCTTGTGCAGGGGTAGGGGAACAAACAAAGCCTAAATTGTTGTCAGTGAGTCACTACATAAGAGATGAGTTTCAAAGCATTCCTCTTCTCCACAGAATAGTAACATTCCCATAAGTGTATTTTCACATACAGCTGTTACTGATTCAACACTTACAGAGTCAACAACTGCTGTAGTGCGATTTACACTGAACCATGGAATTTAGCCACAAGAGCAGGAGGATGACTCAGAAATACTGAATATACCCTGCACTTCTGACAATAGGCTGGACTTTGTTTTGCATGAAAATACTGAAAATAGATAATTTGCAACTTGAATTAAAAAAAGAAAAAAATCTGTAGGAGGGCAAAAGAGAATTTGGGAGTTGTGATGGAGGTGAAATCACCTCAGTCAAAAAAATCACTTGCATGTAACCCCTGGCCTTGCAGATGTTGTTGAAATTTGCTAAAATTCAAGTACAGACATGCAAAAATCACTGAAAACTGCTAGAAATATTTTCAGCTTTCTGAAAAAGAATGAAAGATGCAAATGAACTGAAATTAAGTTTCTTTCAGGAATTTCAAGATGCAGCATGGCATGAGTTTTTTTATCAGTAAAAGTGCTGTTAGGCAGTACTTTGTGGTTGTTGCACCTACTACATGTGTAATGATTTTGAAAAATGAAAAGGAAAGCTGATCATTTGCCAGTTCATTTTTTGGAGGGAAGAAATTTTCACTATAAATTTTGGTCAAGATCCAACGTGAGTCAAGATCTGTAGTGAGGAGAAGTAAGCTCGCACTTGTGCTGAAAGGATGATCACAGACACTCCAGAAGCATTTCTACAAGTAAAGAAGGTTTGTTCATCTTGCACATGGTCCAGACTGTTCAAAACTTGAATAGAATCAGCCTGAAAATGCCCTAATATTCTTATTATATAGGATGGTATTGAATAGAAATATTTGGAAGCTTATTGAAAAAGTAAGTCCAAACCAGTTACAACTAGTTGGTTTTGTTAGCTTTTTTTGGAGCTCTCCCATTACGTTACTTTCTGAGACGTTTTGTCCCCAGCTGAGAAATCCTCAGCAGATACATAAGATAGGGAACCTTAATTGTCCAATGTACTTACTAATTCATTTGTAGATCTGGCAATGAAAATGTGACTCGCTTCACTGGCCTCTTTCACATTTATTCCAGCCTGGAACATGGTTTCTTGCTTTTCAGGATTTACCATGAACACAACTTGAGAAGGCCCTTGAAAAGGGCTGGAGTCAGCAGGTGGGATGAGTGCTTTCTCTGGGTTAGTGAACTGTGGAATGCAGCAAATGCCTTTTTAAGATCTGTGTGTCCATTCCAGGGTTAGATAAGGAGATTGGTGCCTGGCTGTAAGGATCCAACCAGCCTCATGAGAGTTACAGGTATCTGTAAGACAAAGTCACTTCTGACTTAAAATCTTTATGGTTACTGCAAGATTTGTGAGCACTGGAGGGTCTTTTGAGAAAACATTCCATGTTTTTTATATTGTGGTCTAGTTAGAAACAGCTAAGCAGAAAAGGCCCTGGGGGCCTTGGTGGATATGAGGTTGGACATGAGCCAGCAATGTGCCCTTGTGGCAAGGGCAGCTCATGGTGTCCTGAGCTGCATTAGCAGTGTTGCCAGCAGCTCAAGAGTGACCCTTTCCCTTTGTTCAGCACTGTTGAAGCCCTGTCTGGAGTTCTATCCAGTTCTGGCCTTCCCAGTACAAGAGACACATGGATGTACTGGAGAGATCCCAATGAAAGATCGTCAAGATGATTAAGAGGCTGGAGCATTTCTTGTGTGAGAAAAGTCTGCAAGAGCTGGGACTTGAGAAAAGAAGGGGAGAAAAGAAGGGTTGAGGGGGAAGTTTATAATATAAATAAATAGAAGGACCTGAAGGGAGGGTGCAAAGGGGACAGAGCCAGGCTCTTTCCAGTGGTACCCAGTGACAGGACAATGGGCACATACTGCAACACAGAATGCTCCCTCTGAACTTTAGGAAGCACTCTTTCACTGTGAGGGTGGCTGTGAGGCTGTGGAGTCTCTATTCTAGCTGATACTAAAAAGTTGTCTGGACATCATCCTCAGCAACTGGCTGTAGGTGGCTCTGCTTGAGCAGGAGGGTCAGAAGAGATGATTTCTGGAGGTTTCTTCCAACCTTAACTATTCAGTGATTCTGTGGCATCTTCGTATTTTTGGCTAAAAGTTAAAAAAGCCTTACTGCAGTAACCTTTCAGAGATACCTTCATGCACAGCAAAAGAGCATAAGAATTTCTGGTTTCTTTTAAAGTTAAGAATTAAACAGAATAGTCACATGCTATGTGTAGATGCCTGATCCATTTATATGTATGTATATATGAAATCTCTGCACCCTCATGCAAGAGAAGAAATGAGTTTGTTGTAGATCCTGTTAGATGAATGATCTCTTAGCTGTAAGCAGGATATGGAGAACTTGCTACTTCCTGGTATCTTTGGAGCTTGATTGTCATGTAGCTAATGTTTCTAATGCTCATTGCAGAATTTTGTGGGAAGCAGATAGGTTAAAGTGTAGAGTGCTGTGATGCATTTTGTGACAGGATCTGTTCTTTATAATTTCCTACTTTTTTAGTAGTTTCCTTTTGAAAGCTTGCCTTTGGTGTGTTCTGTTTTAGACATGGTTGTTATCCTGAGGAAGTTTTAGCAAAATAGTTGTGCTCCATCTAATCACTCTTGGCAGATCATTTTGCACATGAACCTCCTTGAATGAGACCACAGTTTTGCAGCTGTTAGGCCAAAGTGAATTGAGTTCATTTTAGGCCATATGACAGAGTTGATGGTAATTGGCATCACTGTTTTCTGGAGCCAGAAGAGAAGCTGATGAATGAATGGATATTGGCTCTGAGTTGCTCTCAGCTTATCACTATGTTCAGGCAGTTGATGAAACAGATGTAGATGTCTGTGCTGTCTCCCTTGCATCTGTTTGGGAAATAGAGTCCTTAATTCTCCCAAGCCATGTATCCTCAAGCTGACCTGCAGTTCATTATCAGTATTAATTGCTGTTGTCTGCTCCTAGCAAATCCCTTCTTCTCTCCTTCCCCTGAGTGCCAGATGCCTGGTGTACAGCAAAGCATATTCCCTGCCTT